>NC_137030.1:4866903-4869403 GCF_032717465.1 Coenobita brevimanus | reverse complement strand
GGATATTACACCTTTTAACTGACTGATACACTTTCATACCTTTCAACTCATACAAATTTTACACAATCTGGCGGAGGGACTAACATCACTACTGAATCTATGACGGATGTGCCTCGTAACATCATATACCTCACTAATAGAAAAATCTGTTATGGCTTTACATCCTTCCCATGGCACTTCTTCGTGACTAGTTTCATATTCAAGTACTAATCTATTGTTACAAATCAGCAGTCAGGATGAAGAGATGGCAATTTTAAGCCACCTAAAGTCCTTTGTTTTCATCTGAGGGAACTGGACCACTCTCACACCTTAATTAGCCCTGGTTGCATGAAATTTACTGAGCCTTAGTTAGGTAATACTGAATGATGAAAAATGAATAAAAAAATAACCAAAGGAAAGTTAAGATGGAACATATAACTCTGCGGTAATTAAATCCACTTTTCCTCTACCCCTCCTTAAGAAATACGATACAGATAAGAAGGTGCGTCTGCCGCTGTCTTATTGCGTGAGAATGGGAGTGAGGTGGACGCTGTGTGGACTGGGTGGAAATGTGTGAGTCATCAGCGCAGGAGTGGAAGTGATGTTTAGGTGGGAATGTCGCTGAAGGACTGGAGTTATTATAAGAATATACATACATACACACATACATACAGTACATTCATAGGCTACATACATACATTCATTCATTAACTCAGTCTTACATACATACATAGTACACAGTCATATACTGGAATACATACATACATACATACCTCATACGTACATAGGCTACATACATACATACATACCTCATACGTACACAGGCTACACACACACACACACACACACACACACACACACACACACACACACACATATACTGTACATGCATATATATTAAACAAAGGTAAAAGTTGTAATATTACTTATAAAACGTGTAATATAATGTTCAAAGTTCCCGTATAATTATTCTCTTTTTAGCTACCGACTTATTAATTCGACTCGCCCTAATTGCCTTCATTATTAGTGTCATTTATTTCACTCACATAATTGTTCTAATTATCTGGCTCATTAAAAGGCTAGAGACACATTATTTATTTAGCAGGTGAAAAAGGGGGTGATGTTGAATATACTGAAATGGTAATAATAATAATGATAATAATAATAATAATGATAATAATAATAATAATAATAATAATAATCCATCCATCATCCATTCCTACGTTGCCCCATGAGGAGCGTAGGAGCCCGGGGCTAGGCAAGTTGGTCCTGACATTTAAGATGAGAATGAGAATATATAACACCCGGTAATAATAATAATAATAATAATAATAATAATAATAATAATTTCATCCACACATCAATAATAATAATAATAATAGTAAAAATAATAATAATAATAATAATATCACCAACATCAATAATAATAGCAGTAATAATAATAGTAATAATAATAATAATAATAATAATAATAATAATACGGCCCCTTAAGGTATAATCCTTTCCAAAACAAAGACCCTTAACCTCTGACCCTCGTCCTTCATTACGGAACGTGACCTCTTTAATAACGTGTTTAATTGTAGTGGTATAATGACTATATCAATCATCACTACCCCTACTACTACCTCCACTACCACTATCAGTACTAACAATACTACTACCACCATCACTACCACCACCACCACTACTACTACTACCACCACTACCACTGTTGACACCCACACTACCAGCCTCCCTCACTAACAACCAGTGCCTGCTCTGAATTACCTTGTTAATGGCTCGATATAATTGCCTATTTACTCTTAATGGCCCTGCCTCTCAAGTGAAGGTCTTAACTGCTAAATTAAACTACCTACCTGCTGACTTACACATCTACCTACCTACCTGCTGACTTACACATCTACCTACCTACCTGCTGACTTACACATCTACCTACCTACCTGCTGACTTACACATCTACCTACCAACCTGCTAACTTACACATCTACCTACCAACCTGCTAACTTACACATCTACCTACCAACCTGCTAACTTACACATCTACCTACCTACCTGCTAACTTACACATCTACCTACCTACCTGCTGACTTACACATCTGCCTACCTACCTGCTGACTTACACATCTACCTACCAACCTGCTAACTTACACATCTACCTACCAACCTGCTAACTTACACATCTACCTACCTACCTGCTGACTTACACATCTACCTACCAACCTGCTAACTTACACATCTATTTACCTACCTGCTAACTTACACATCTACCTACCTACCTGCTGACTTACACATCTGCCTACCTACCTGCTGACTTACACATCTACCTACCAACCTGCTGACTTACACATCTACCTACCAACCTGCTAACTTACACATCTACCTACCTACCTGCTGACTTACACATCTACCTACCAACCTGCTAACTTACACATCTATTTACCTACCTGCTAACTTACACATCTACCTACCTACTTACACATCTACCTACCAACCTGCTAACTTACACATCTATTTACCTACC
>NC_137030.1:4851903-4861903 GCF_032717465.1 Coenobita brevimanus | reverse complement strand
AAAAAAAAAAGTACATTCATCCACCCACCCCGCACGCTAGTAGAGGTGGTACGTCTGTCAGGTAAGCTGCTCCGAGCCGGCAGGTGCCCTAACAAGTTTCCACGTAACTATTAAACGAATTAAACAAATATCAAGACAAAGTAATACCGTCGCATTTATCTTTCTCCTTAAGCACAGAAACTCATCCTCATTCCAGTCTACCTTGATTTATTCTAAAGAAACTGAGGACTGGCTGGTAAAAATGTGCTTGATATTAATTGACGGCATCTGAATACATATTTCACGGAATCTCTCCACGACCAAGGCCATCCCACCACCACCACCCGCCACACACCTCACTTGCTAGATACCTTCATACAAGCAGAATAATTACAAGCCTCAAATGACATCTCCACCATTAATTGTGATGTATAATTATGGGAGGTGTTAGAACAGAAAGAAGTGATAGAATTGGCAGTAAATTTGAGGAAAGTTTATCTAGATCTCCCACCCGCGTCCAGATTTCACGCATCTCCTTTACCCCCAAACCCCCCCATCCCCACCCCCCCCTATCCCTCCCTCATCCACCACCCCACCACCTCCCACCGGACCCATGCTAAGTCAACACAGCAACCCCTCTTATGAACCTAGGGATTTCAAAGCTCGGCTGTGTTTACATGCAGAGTGAATTAAATCATCAATTAAAGAACACTGTAAAGTGACAATGCATTTGCTGTTTATGATTCGATTCAGTTAAATTTTCGTCTCCATATTCTCTGTTCCCACTCTACCCCCAATCTTCTCTCCCTCCCCCCCTCCCTGTCCTCCCTTCCACCTTCTCTTTGTCCTTCACCCTCCACTCTCTCTCTGCCACAACACTCACTGCCATACCCTACCACTCCACACACCACCGTATTTCACAAACACATCATACCACACTACCACATCACACTACACACCACCACACCTCACACTACATCTCACACTGCCACCACCACACTAACGGCTACCACACCTCACACTGCCACACCACACCACACTAAAGGCTACCACACCTAACACTGCCACACTTACACATAAGCACACCACACACTGCCACACCACACGACAGTACACATAACCACACCTCACACTGCCACATCTCACACTACCACACAACACTGCACACCACCACACCACACCATGAAATAGCCAGCTACCTTACACAACCATTTACCTGCTCAACTCGCTACCTATGGAGTTGATGTCGGTACCAATTTCGAAGAAGTCTTCCTTTACTCACCATATGCATCACGTCTTCGTTAACTTAGCCCTTTACCTGTCACCTTCAAGTCCATTCCACAACACAGTTCTTGATTCAACTATGGTTATAATCTTGTTCTCTCCACGGGCACTAAAAACCAGATAAAAGTACAGACATCCATCGACCCCACCCAAGTAAAGAAGAGAGGTGGTTAGTCTGTCCGGCAAACTACCCTGAGCCGGCAAGCGTTCCCCTAATGAGTTTCCATGTAACTATTAAACTAATTAACCAAACAGGAAGACCAAGTAATTCTAACACATTTTCCATTCTCTCTGTGCACATAATTTCATCCTGATTACAGTCCACCTTAATATTTTCTAGAGAAACTGAGGATTGGTTGGTAAAAAATGTGTTTGATATTTATTAATGGCATCTGAGTACTTATTTCACGGCATCTCACCATCACCACCGCCAACACCATCCGCCACACAGCTCAGTGGTCAAATCCCTTCATAAATGCTAGACAATAACCTCAAATGACATCTACATCAATAATTGCAACATATAATTATGATTCATAAGGAAGAAGTGATAGCACAGGTAGTAAATTTGCGAGAAATGTTAAACGTTCCACCAGCATCCAGATTTCACGCGTCTCCCCCACCCCTATACAGGCCCCTCCTCACCTCCCGCTCCCTACCACCACCAACTCCCCCAGGCCCCTCGCACCGCTACATCTACACATCAACCCCTCTTATGAACCTTGGTATTTTAATGTCTCGTGTAACTGCAGTATGGTTTATAATTATTACATAGTCAATTAAGGAACATTGCTGTTTAGTACTAGATTCAGTTTACTTTTTGTCTCCATATTTTCTGTTATCCCTCTACCTTCCAACTTCCTCTGACTTCCCATCCTCCCCTTCACCTTCTCTTCGTCTTTCACCCTCCCCTCTCTCTCTCTCTCTCTGCTACATTTTCCATCTCACACAGCCACACTACATCACCACATTATACCACACCACTCACTGCCACACTGCGCACTGACACACCGCATATTGCCAAACCATACACTTACCACGTACAGCCACATTTGTACCACACCACTCACTGCCATACCATACCAGCCCACACACCACCATATCTCACGCAAACACATCATACCACACTATTCACTGCCACACTATACACTACCACACCTCACACTGCCACACACACCACACTATAGAATAACACACCTCACACAACACAACACACTGCCACACTACACTACAGGCTACCACACCCCACAAGCACACTACAGGCTACCGCACCCCACAAGCACACACTGTAGGCTACCATACCCCAAAACCACACCACACATAGCCACACCATTCCACAATACAGGCTACTGAACCCCACAACCACACCACAATACAGGCAACCAAACCCCACAACCACAGCACAATACAGGCTACCAAAACCCCACAACATCACAGTCATATCTCTCTGCCACACCACACGACACTATAGGGTACACACCTCACCTACACCACACCTCACACTGACGCACCACACCACAGTAAAGGCTACCACACCTCACATTGCCACACGTCACACAAGCACACCACACACAACACCACACAACCACACCTCACTCTGCCACACTTCGCACCACACCACATTACACACCACCACACCACACCATGCAATAGCCAACACCTCACATAACCATTTACCTGTACTGCTCTCTACCTACGGAGATGATGTCGGTAACAATATCTAAAAATTCTTCCTTTACTTACCATATGCATCACGTCTTCGTCAACTTGGCCCTTTCCCTGTCACCCTTACGTCCATTCCACAACACAGTTCTTGTTGCAACTAATAATCTTGTTCTCTCCACACGCACTAAAAACCAGATGAAAGTACAGACACCCATCGACCCCACCCAAGTAAAGAAGAGAGGTGGTTAGTCTGTCTGGCAAACTCCTCTGAGCCGACAAGCGTCCCCTAATGAGTTTCCATGTAACTACTAAACTGATTAAACAAACAGGAAGACCAAGTAATTTCATCACATCCTTCTGTCTCTCTGTGCACATAATTTCATCCTGATTACAGTCCACCTTAATATTTTCTAGAAAAACTGAGGATTGGTTGGTAAAAAATGTGTTTGATATTTATGGATGGCATCTGAGTACATATTTCACGGCATCTCACCATCACCACCGCCAACACTATCCGCCACACAGCTCAGTGGTCAAATCTCTTTATAAATGCTGGATAATTATACCCTCAAATGACACCTACACCAATAACTGCAACATATAATTATGACTCATAAGGAAGAAGTGATAGCACAGGTAGTAAGTCTGCGTGGAATGTTAAACTTCCCATCCGCATCCAGATTTCACGCGTCTCCCCCTCCCCTAAACTGTCCCCTCCTCACCTCCCCCTCCCTGCAACCACCACAACCTCCCCCAGGCCCCTCGCACCGCTACATCTACACATCAACCCCTTTTATGAACCTTGGTATTTTAATGTCTCGTTTAACTGCAGTATGGTTTATAATTATTACATTGTCAACTAAGGAACATTGCTGTTTATTACTAGATTCAGTTTACTTTTTGTCTCCATATTTTCTTTGTTATCCCCTCTCTACCTTCCAACTTCCTCTGACTATCCTTTTCTTTGGCCCCTCCCCATCCTCCCCTCCACCTTCTCTCTCTCTCTCTCTCTCTCTCTCTCTCTCTCTCTCTCTCTCTCTCTCTCTCTCTCTCTCTCTCTCTCTCTCTCTCTCTCTCTCTCACACACACCGCTACACTTTCCATCTCACACAGACACACTACACACTACCACATCATACCACACCACTCGCTGCCACACTAAACACTGACAAACCTCACATTCCCAGACCATACATTACCACACCACTCACTGCCATACCATACAACCCCACACACCACCATATCTCACGCATATACATCATACCACACTATTCGCTGCCACACTATACACCACCACACCTCACACTCCCAAACCACACCACACTGCAGGATACTACACCTCACACAACACCACACACTACCACACCACACCACACCTCGCACTCCCAAACCACACCTCACACTGCCACACCACGCCACATCTCACACTGCCACACCACATTACAAGCTACCACACCCCACATGCACACCACACTACAGGCTAACACACCACACTACAGGCTAACACACCCCATAAGCACACCACACTACACACACTACAAACTACCACACCCAACCACACTACAATGCAGACTACCACACCCCACAACCAAACTACACACCATCACACCTCTCTCTGCCATACCGCTCCACATTACAGGCTGCCACAGCTCACACAACCACAGCACACCAAATTACGTACCACCACTCCTCCCACCACCACACCTCACTGCCACACCTCACTTCACATTGTCACACCTCTCGTCTACACATTCAAGTCGAATTACCCTCACACAAAATAGCAATACAACATAATACGCAAATTCCTGGTACTGAAGATGAACGCCTTCATGCAATGGCACTAATATGACCGGGCGGTGGAGCTGCCCTATTATGCAAACATCCCTCATATCATTCCCTACCCCCCGAAGGGAATATGTTGGACTGCAGAGGAAGGGCGATTTCAGCTTGGACATCACCGGGTTTACGTCCAGATAAGACAGGGATTACATAAAAATAAAAATAAACTAATCCTACTACCTCCAGTGATAACCAGACTAGCCTAAATTAACCCATCCTATGGCAGTCTTATCTAATGTATCTTAATCAAATCAGACTAACCTATATATTGCCTTCTTTGCCAACAGGTCTATGGGGGGAGAGGGACGGGTACCGCCAGGGCACCACGCTATTGCAGAAGACCCACAGCTTCCCATTACTGCCCGAAGGTAAGCCGTACTCTGTCGCTGAATACTACCAGGTTTCACGATAACAAAGTTTGAACGATACAAGACAAACGAAACCTTTGATACAGCACCTAGCCCAACCATATCCGCCACTTGAACACGTCCCAAAACTTGTCTTTCATCTCTCAATAAATTCCCCGGACACACTCTAATGGCACTCCACACACACCTCAGACACTCCAGGCCCACACTAGACACACCAACAATACCCTCATCCCTCAACACACCGCATAGATGTGGCGCTCATAAAATCCTACGGTTGTAACTTGCCAGACTTCATCTTTCAAAAAGGTACATGAACGCAATGAGTGAGGGAGTGTGACACAGTTTTGAACACATAGTGGACTTGGCCGTTTCTGTTTAAGCTGCAAAGACAGAAATGTGATGATTTTCCTAAAAGGTTGAGATGGTGCTTGGGGGTCTCTCTCTCTCTCTCTCTCTCTCTCTCTCTCTCTCTCTCTCGACGACCGCAGCTCTGTCAAATCCTTCCTTTATTCATGAGTGAGAGGATCCAACGCAGCGAATTTCTCAGCACCAGGTGAATAATTCTAACCCAAATTATCAGCATCAGTGTACCATCGTTTTCTGATTATTATAGCAGTCGAGGGGGTCAGCGCTATAATTCTGAGGCTCTGAGAGGATTATACCACCAATATTTTACCTCCTGGGCATGCGAGTTATAGAGGAGAGTTACAGATGTTATATTTTCCTAACCTTGGTGTTCGTGTGCTACTTTTCTCGTGCACTTTATGTCATTTGGTGTGAGGATGATTTTCTTGTGATTTTGTAACTGTGTTCTTGTTTATGTATCCGGCCTATCAGATTTATAACTATGGAAATGATGATGATGATGATGATGATGATGATAATGATGATGATGATGATGATCTTTCCTATTCCTGTTTCTTAACTATATATATTTTCCACATATTATCAAAACAAGACAAATGTTGTTTCAAGCAGACCACCCACCCACCCACCCACACACACACACACACACACACACACACACACACACACACACACACACACAAGACATCATAGAGACAGGTAAATGAACTAACTAGTAGAGATAGAGAGACAGACAGACAGAGACGGAGTAAGAGAACAGACAGACAGACACAAACACACAGAGAGACAGACAACGACAGACAGACAGGCAGGAAGACAAAGAGACACAGACCCAGACAGACAGAGACAGTGGCAAAGTTCGTGGTTAGAGAAATTAGTGCGAAATTACACGCTTCCCTCACTCTCAAAGGGTGACGATCAGTTGAGAGAGAGAGAGAGAGAGAGGGAGAGGGAGAGAGAGAGAGTAAATGTGAGAGAAGGGGGAAGGCTACTTAGACAAACAGACAGACTGATAGATCGAAAGACAGTCAGAGAGAGAGAGAGAGAGAGAGTGGGCAAATGTGCAATGCATGAAACGTGAAGAAAATACAAGTAAATTAGTTAGACAAAAGACAGACAGGTAGAAAACGACAGACGGAGACACAGACACACAGACAGATAAACAGACAAATAGACACACAGATAGACATAGATAGATAGATAGACGCGGCCAGATATAGATTAGACAGATTGATAGATAAAACTTGCCTCTCGTGACATAGGAGTTCAGATAGAAACACTGGCGACATACTCGTAGATACAAAGATTACATAGATACGTATTCCCGAGGTTACATAATTCAGTGTCTTTATTTCTGTAATCCTCTATTTTTTCGTGTCTTTTTGTACCCTGGTAAATCCTAGGGCAGTGCACGCTATTTTAGTCTTGTGAACGCGGTCAAAAAGAGCGTTGTTGCTACTCTAGCCACCTATCTGTCTCTTTACCTATTCCCTGACGCCCCAGTTCCGTAAGGGGTGACCACAAATAAATCGTCTCCACGTCGCCCCGTCCCTAGTTCTGCCCTCCCTCCAGCTCATACCCTCCTCTCTCGTATATCTCTCCATTCCATTCCTCTGTCTCTTCCTTGGCCTCCCTCTCCTCTTCTACCCCTCCACTCCATCCCTCCATCTCTTCCTTGATATCCCCCTCCTCTTCAACTTTTCCACGCAATTACGGTTTTTCTCATTTAATTCTGGTTTCATGTTCAGTTTTAACCATCTGCGGTCAAACAGAGTAACTCACACTCAGATATCACTCACGCAACCTCTCACATCGAAGAAACACATCAACAATACCCCTTGCACTCAAATTTCACTCAAATGTCTCCCACACTCACACATCTCGAATATTCCCTTCGTTCGGATAATATTGTCGCATACATTACATTCACACAAACAAAACTCAGATAACTGACCTATAGTACAAACACCACTGCACGCAAACAACATTCTTTTTACTCAAACAACGTGCAAATAACATCCTTGCACTCAAACAGTATTTCTTGCACTCAAAACAGTAATCAAACACTACCCCTCGCATCCAAACAATTTCCTTTTCACTCAGTAACACTCAAACAACATTCCCCGCCCGCAGACAGCATTCCCTAATCTCAAACAACATTCCCTGCACGCAAACAACATTCCCGCACTCAATCCCGGCTTATTTTTTGCGTGCGGAATTATTCAACACTAAGACGGAACTGCGCTCATTCGCGGATTATACCAATTACTCAAGGGCTGTGAGAACGAGGCTAGCATTACCTCTCTGTCTCTGTCTGTCTGTCTGTCTGTCTCTGTCTGTCTGTCTGTCTCTCTCTCTCTCTCTCTCTCTCTCTCTCTCTCTCTCTCTCTCTCTCTCTCTCTCTCTCTCTCCATCTATATACTGTATTTGTGTGTTGTTGCTGTACAAACCTTCATACATATTCTTTTGCCTCTCTCTCTCTCTCTCTCTCTCTCTCTCTCTCTCTCTCTCTCTCTCTCTCTCTCTCACTCCAACAATGCCCTGAATACCACTCATATCTACACATACCAACGTCTGAGCCTGCACGTGTGTATGTATGTAGGAATGCATGTATGTATGTATGTATGTATGTAAGCATGTATGTATATTTTTGTATGTATGTATGTAAGCATGTATGTATATTTTTGTATGTATGTATGTTTTTGTATGGATGGATGTTTTTGTACGTATGTATGTATGTTCTTGTTCATACTATTGCTTTGTTGACGTCACGTGGCCAATGTGACGTCACACCCTTGCATACTGTATAGGGCTTGTAAATAATTCTGATTCACTTTGAGTTCCATTATAAACGGTGTATAATGAAAACGCTTTTGATTTTTCCTGTTACTGTGAGTGTCCTTGATATATATATATATATATATATATATATATATATATATATATATATATATATATTTATGACGTGTGTGTGTTTTGAATCATTTTTTTTTCCTTTCCTGGGTGTAATGATATAACAGGATGAATATAAAAAAAGATGATTAAAATGATAACAAATATCGATAAATAAATGAACAGTGAGGAATTATTAGGTTAAATCTGTTGTTTTATGTAAAAAAAAAAATAAAGTACAAACTCAGTCACATGTGCACACGAATCCCGACACACACACACACACACACACACACACACACACACACACACACACACACACAGATAAATAAACAGATAAAGACTGACAGAGATACTAGGAAGGACAGATATCTAAAGCAGACAGATAGCTGGAGCAGACAGACAGAGAGGCAGACAGACAGCACTCCTCCCCACATCCTCTAAACTACCCCATCATCTCACTCCACCTCCCCTACACACAGATGTACAGGAGGGATTGAATAACACTCCTTAAAACCACCCCATCCTCTCACTCCATCTCACACACGCAGATGTAAAGGATGGGCTATATCGAGGGGGTGACTTTCGGTTCTTGCTGCCTCCTGCTGGTGAGAGGCGTGTGGTGGTGCTGGTGAGAAGCCCTTGGGAGGCTCTCGTGGCCCTCAGGCACTACCACGCAGCAGGACACACCGGATTCGCCACACCTGCGTTTTTTACCGGCACAGGTGAGAAAGGGGTGAGGTAGTTAATTTCTTCCTTTTCTTCTGAGGTAGTTTCTTCTTCTTGTTCTTCTCTTCTCTTCTCTTCTCCCTCTTTCTCTGTATATCTATCTATCTATCTGTCTACCACGCAGCAGGACACACAGGATTTGCCACACCTGCGTTTTTTACGGGCACAGGTGAGAAAAGGGTGAGGTAGTTAGCTTCTTCCTTTTCTTCTGAGGTAGTTTCTTCTTCCTTCCTTCCTCTCTCTCTCTCTCTCTCTCTCTCTCTCTCTCTCTCTCTCTCTCTCTCTCTCTCTCTCTCTCTCTCTCTCTCTCTCTCTCTCTCTCTCTCTCTCTCTCTCTCTCTCTCTCTCTCTCTCTCTCTCTCTCTCTCTCTCTCTCTTTCTCTCTCATTCACCACCCTCCCTCTCCCTTCCCATACAGCGTGGCACAACTTCACGGTGGAGCGAGCTGAACTGTGGGTTAAGCTGTACACGGCATGGCTCTCCCTACCCCAAACACAAACGCTGGTCCTTCACTACGAGTATTTGCAGGTGAGTACGCAGGTGTTACGGGATACCAGAGTGTTAACTGGCATGTGATAATTAGACTTTAAGATTGTGATACTCCCTTATTATCATTCATAGTTATCTGTGTTCGAAATTAACATTATCCTACCACCTTGATAGCTACGTTCACCATCCACCAATCAGTGCAAGCTCAAGTTACACTAAAGGAACATTATTGGCAACGTTGGTCTTTTAATATCGATATGTATTTTTTACAGCACCGTCTGGAGCAGGAGGCACTACGTCTAATGTCGTTCCTGGGAGTCCCTCTGGACTACGGCAGGCTAGAATGCCTCCTAAGGTAAATATGTGTCCAAACTACATACCGTAGC
>NC_137030.1:4726903-4849403 GCF_032717465.1 Coenobita brevimanus | reverse complement strand
TTGGGGGGTTAATGAGCCCTGTTTCTGCCGAGCCCCTGGGAACCGCTCTGCATTGGGTGAATATTCAGCAGTTTAAGAGAGTAGTTAAAGGCTGAATTGGGTCGTTTTGTTTTTATGTGTGTTGTTGTGCTGCGAATAACTTCCTTTTATCTTTACTGTTATTTTATTTTATTTTAGTAATTTATTTATTTATTGGAATGGAAGTATTTTTGTTCTTCCTCATAACTTCAAACAGCATGTGTTTTTTCATCTCTTTATTGGCTGTTTATATATTTTTCCCCTCCTTCACAAATTCCTGTTTTTTACTTATGAAGGTACCTTTTTTTTTTTTATTATTTCAATGTTTGAATGTTACAAAGGCCTTTTTTTTTCGTAATGGGTAATTTGTGTTAAAATTACTACCATTTATTTATGCAACTGTTCCAGCTAAACTCAGTGAATATTACGCTTTTCTCCCATTTCTGTAACTGAATGTTAGAGAGGTCTGTTATTAATGGGGAGTTTGTATTTAAGAACTGAATTTACCCCCCAAACTTCTCCCTACAGCGGTTCAAGGCCAACTGTTACAAATATTTTATGAATGGAGGACACCTGTAATCTGCTGCACGGAATTGTTATTACTTGTTTTTCTATCCTCTGTTCATCGTCAGTATAAAAAAAAAAAAAAAAAAAAAAAAAAATTGTTCCGGGGTTAAATTGGGTCATATGTTTATATAAATGTCTTAATGCTATAAAAACCTATACGGTGTTTGGTTGTTTTTAATGGAACTGTTTTGCTCTTTGGTCTCACAGTTCTTTAGTTTTGTAGTAGTAGTAGTAGTAGCAGTAGTAGTAATAATAATAATAATAATAGTAGTAGTAGTAGTAGTAATAATAGTTGTTGTTGTTGTAATTTAGGAAAGTAATTAAGGTCTTGACTGGGGGAGTCTGTGTGTACAAGTGTGTGCGAGAGTAGCTACATATATCCCCTCAACTTTCCCTCATCTCACATTATCTCACCGCACCAGGTACCCCGGGGGCGGTTTCGACGGAATTAAGTACCCAAAGCACCTTCAGGGCTACACATACAAGTATACTCTCAACTCTCCCTCCTCTCACACTAATCTCACCACTCATCTCACCCCACCAGTATCCCGAGAGCCTGTTTTGACTAATCTCATCATTAATTACACACTAATCACACCACTAATCTCATCCCACCAGGCATCCTGAGGGCCGGTTCTGATTAATCTCACTACTAATCACACTAATCTCACCACTAATCTCACACTAATCTCACTCCACCAGGTACCCCGAGGGCCGGTTTCGACGCCCCAAGTACCCTAAGCACCTGCAGGGGTACACCTTTCCTCCTGAAGCGGCCCAGGTGTTACACAAGGGCATGAGACAGGTAGACGAGCTACTAATTAACGAAGGACACACACCTTTGCCCACACACTTGTACTCCTTCATGCCCGTTATTAGCAAGGAGCGAGAGTACACCGCAAGGCCGTTAGTACGTGCGCCTTCCGCGGGACAATAACGCAGACAGGCCTGGTAACACAACTAGTAACGGGTGAGGCTTGGTAACGCCTCTAGTAACGCCTTTAGGGGTAATAACGAGAAGGACGACTTGGTAATGCGTCTTGTAACACGGAGGGAGACTTGGTAACATATCTAGTAACACGGAGGGAGGCTTGGTAACGCATCTAGTAACATGGAGGGAGACTTGGTAACGCATCTAGTAACACGGAGGGAGACTTGGTAACGCATCTAGTAACACGGAGGGAGGCTTGGTAATGCATCTAGTAATGTGAAGGAAGGCTTGATAACGCATCTAGTAATGAGGAGGGAGGGAGGGTAACGCATCTAGTAACGCCTCTGGGAACAGTAACGATAATGGGGCTTGATAACGCATCTAGCGACGAGGGAGGCTTGGTAACGAATTTAATAGCGCCTCTAAGGTTAGTAACGAGAGAAGAGACTTGGTAACACATCTAGTACGACGAAGGGAGATTGGTAACGTATCTAGTAACGAAGACTGTGTGCTGTTAACGCATCTAGTAACAAGGCAGGATTGGTAACGCATCTAGTAACGTCTCTGGGGGTAGTAGCGAGAAGGAAGGCTTGGTACGGTAACACATTTAGTAACGAATTCTCTGGGTAGTAACGAGGATGGAGGTTTGGTAACGATCTAGTAACGAGAGGATAGTTTGGTAATACACCTGGTAACTGTGAGTGAGGACTGCTAAACGAGAAGAAATTAAGTACGGTAACGTCACTGGAAGTTTGGTAACAACGATAAAGTACTAGCTGTATGAAAACAACGTAACAGGATCTTGGTAACGCTTTGGGTTACATTAAAGCCGAGCAGTCTTTAAGGGAATGAAGATTTGGTTGCGGGGGATGATTGGTAACGTACCTAGTAACGGATGATGCTCAGTAACCCGAGGAGAATTTAGAACTAACAATGAGCTGGTAACGGCAAATTTTATCCTTAAACTACAATGCTAATAACGGTGGGAGAGGCTTGGTAACGCCTTTGTAACGAAATGGTAACGGATTTATATTGGAGACTTTCACAGTGCCCTGGAAAATTCGACATATCTAACAATGTAACACTAACGTAACTAAAACAAACCTCTGTAACCTCAAACCCTACTACTGTAACGCTAGTAACGGTGGGAGAAGCTTGGTAACGCCTGTGTGACTTAAGGTGGCATTTTAAGTGGATATGGTTAATTCGCAGCACCTTCTCCTAAGCGAATTAGTCTGCACATTCCATTATCCATATGTGTCATTACTGAGACGATATAAACAGCTAACGTCTGAGCATGCAATGGAGTACAGGAGCACGCAGTGGAGAACAGGAGCATGCAATGGAGTACAGGAGCATGAAATGGCGTATTGTGCAAAATAAATCGCTAACGGAGAAAAGCTACGAAATCCCGAAGGCAATTTAGAATATGACTATAAGTGAAAAAGCGGCGGATTGTGTTGCAGAGCTTTTTAACGCAATAACGTTATAAGTAATTAAGTGTAACAACATTTCTAACACTCTTTTGATCTGATACCATAAGTAAGTAACGATGTTTTGGTAACGTAATATAACAGGTTTTCATCAAGCAGTAATGTTATTTAACTAACACTAACATTTATATCTTTTCAAAATCTCTCAAACACACCTAATAACGCTAATAACGGAATGAAGTTTGGTAACGCGTGCGTGACGATAATTTTAGTTTTAATTAGTCTTTTTATAACAGTACAATAATTCTATTATTATTATTATTCCTACAACCATTCTAACTTGCACATTTCTAACCCCCTAACACTACCACTGACAATTCTATTATTATTATTATTATTATTATTATTGTTCGTGCAACCATTCTAACTTACACAGCCGCTAACATTACCACCGTAACATTAGTAACGTTGAGAGGCTTGATAACAAATAACGACATTGTGACAGTTACTTTAGGATAACAAGTTTTCAACAACGTAACAACATTCTAAAAACTAATGCTCTAACAATCCTAACATGAATTTTCTAATAATACCACTGCAACGTTATTCATGGTAACGACATTGCAAACTGTTAAATTTTAGGCTCATTCTTCCTAACACCTCTTCCTTAGCGATTAACTTTTTGGATATGGCAAGCTAATATCCTTTTTCACGTTATCTATACAGAATATAGCGATGTCTGAAGGCAAAATAAGAGAGTAGGGTGCAATAAGCAAAACAGAATCGCTTAGAAAAAGGTGTTAGGGGGCTTCCTTTACCTACGAGAATTAAACACCTCAAACCCCATGCAAAACCAGCAACAGTAACAATAGTAACGATGGAAATGTGTGGTATCGCGTATGAAACGACGTGGCATCTTCAGTTACGTTTATAGAAGGTTATGTATCCTTTACGTAACATCTCTCATATCAGCAATACCAGTGACGCAGTAACGACAACGTACAGTAGATGTGTGCTATGGTACCGCATATGCATGGAACTGGATCTTTATTTATACCGGTATTTACAGTAGATTATGTAACGTTTATGTAACAATCTTATCAGTAGCCTAATCTATGTATCATTCATAAAAACTAATTATAATTTTGTGTATTCAACCCCTGTAATGTTTATGTAACATCTACCATATCAGTAACCTAATCTATGTATCAGTTCTAAAAAAAAAAAAATCATTATAATTATTTTCATGTTAATTAAACGATGTGGTATATCAGTTACAGTTATAGTAGGTTATATAACGTTTATATAACAATTTATCACATCAGTAGCCTAATATATGTATCACTTTAAGAAGCTCATACGGTAATTTGTTCAGTGTTTCCCAGCCTGTCCTAATTTAGACATTATGTAACGTTCGTACGGTAATTTGTACTTTTTTTTTTTGGTAATATTTATACTGTACCATCAAGACTGTGATTTTAGCTGTACTTCACAAATCAGTACTAGGTAGTACACGGAACACCAGCTCTGTAATTTTTGTAACGTGCACATAGATGGATCGATAGGTAGATAGATACAGACAGATAGATAGACTGTCAGGTAGGTAGGTAGATACAGATAGATATGAGACAGACAGACAGATATAAACTAAGTAGGCTATCACTTTTACGTAACATCTGTAGTACCAGTGATTATGTTTATTCTGTAAGGCCCTTCAGTCCAAGGACGTTTTTCAATAGTATATATATTCTTTGTATCGTCGAGTTTATTCAACTATGATACATTTTTTTTTCTTAGCTACTGAAAGGGTTATATAAGTGTCCCTGACCCCCCAATTAAAAATATCTCCTAAACTAATATTTTCTGGAGATAGCAAGAAATAGACGGATAGACAGACAGACAGATAGACAGATAGATAGATACACGTCATCTGAGAAGAGGTTACCGTAGTGAATTTTATTTCTAACATACGTATGCTCCATTTGTGAATTATACAATATTAACATTATAAGTATACTCATTTGTGAATTATATAATACCTATATCTAACAGCACTCCATGACAATTTAGTTATGCTGTCAGCCCTACTCACACTAATATAATCATATATTCATTCATAATATCAATCCTTATTACTTCCATCTAACACCAATTTACACTAACACAGTAGTAAACAATTTAGTTATATCATCATGCATGATTAGGTGCTTCCTAACAGCAGTGTAGTGGAAAGGAAGGAGTGATTGGAAACCTAGGAAGTATACGATTTTTTTTTTATCTCTTCGCGAAAACAAAGGTTGCCAACCAAGCCAGTACAGGATAATCATCCTATAAATATATATTACGGCATATGTAAATAAATATCCTAAAGACATCAAGCCCATGACAAGTACATTAACACTGATATAACACGTCTCACTCTACTGCTACGTAATAAATATATACGGTATACAGCATATTCAGAATCTGATTTTAATACGAAGTTTCAAGAATTAATTACAAACTACTGTAGTTTTCATACCAACTCACACCCGTTGCATTTCATCCCAAAGTACTCAATCAGTTCCCCCCTGTTTTCCAAGCCATCATTTGCAATCACCTTTGGTCAAATATCCTTCACTGTTTTACAGATCTATTTTAAGTGCATTTACGTGTCTGGATGCACTTAATAACACTTTCATTTGCTCTGACGTTTGCCTGAACACGCACAGAATGTACCAGATTTTTTCTCGTGTGCAAAATAGCTTGTTCCAGTACCGAATCTAACCATGTCCAACTTGCAGACACTTTTCCATGCAAGTTCTCTATTCCTCGTAACGATCATAATCACGTTGACGGTTTTATCATCACCCATTTTCTTTGGCTGTGTTTGTGTTTCATTCAAACACATTAATTCCAAACGTGTGCAATAACTTCTTTTTAAAGTGTGTGTATGTGTGCAAGTTTTACTTACACAAACACAAGGTATCTCAAACGAGTGTGTGCAATAAATATCCATTTAAATACACACTAACTCTCAAACGTCTTTACGGACATTCAGACCGAATTTACCTTAAATAATACGAAACTATTAAACGTGTGTGTGTGTGCGTGTGTGTGTGTGTGTGTGCGAGAGAGAGAGAGAGAGAGCGCAAAAATAAAAACTAATAGGCTAAACTACTTAGCTATGTATATACGAAGACCTATTCAGCCATGTACAGTATATTCAAAATTACATGTGCAAATAGCCTACTCGCTAAAAACAAAATACTTCCATTTTCACACGAATGCAGAAAAAAAATCTGAATAAACCGTCTTTTACGCACAATTGTGTGTACACATACTTTTAAACATCCACTACACAAATACTATACTAAAAAAGACATACCCAATACCAGACAGACATACATACATACATACGTACTTACGTACATACATACGCACACCTATATAGTCTACATACATATCGACAGGAATTCCAGTAATTATGTATGCCCTAAAAGGATGCGTGCGTCCGTGTGTGTGTGTGTGTGTGTGTGTGTGTGTGTGTTCGGATTTTCAAAAACTTGCTCACTTTCCAAACTCCCTCATCTCTTATTTTCTTCACGGGAATGCTGTATATGGAGGTGTAAAAGCGTGCATTTCCTAAAAATAAAGTTATATACCAGCTCATGGCTAAATTTTATTCCTAACCTTACTGAAAACGAGTAATAACTATCGATGTATCATTTGCTTTTACAGGTTATCATTTTCTTTATTCTTCACCATTTATTTCACTGTTTTCGGTCTATATACGTATCTAGGTGACAAAGGCTATTTTCGTAGGCTAAGGAAGCTCCCTAACGCCTCTTCCTTAGCGACTTATTTCTGGATATGGCTGGTCAATAATCCTTTGGTACGTTATTTATCCTGGGTATGGCGCTATGGGAAGGATTTATATAACAGAAGATGACAGTAAGATGTTATAAAATAAATCGGTTAGGTAAAGGTGTTAGGGAGTTTCCTCAACCGATGAGAATACGAGCCATAGTCTTCGTCGTGCCTCTTCCTTAGCTATTTATTTTGCATATTAAACCCTAACATTCTCCTGTGTGATATTCATATAGTTTAAATGCTGAGGGAGGGGGGAGTGAGTTGGGGGAAGAGCAGTCAAATGGTGGGTAACAGAGCAACATGGAGGCGTTTTGTCTGCGGCTACCCTTTGCGGGATTAGGGCGTCGGGCTACAGATAGATAGATAGAAATATTGACTAACCTTGCAACAATAACACAAGAGCATACTGAGGGGAAAAAAATAATAAATCGCCAAGGAAGAGGTGTTACCAAGCTCGACACTAAAACCTCGTCTCATTCAATGTCCGATTACCTTAACAAATTTCGATTACTATGACTTACATAATCCGTTCACTGTCACTAGGCTTTAAAATGTTTCAGTATTAAATGCTGAGCTGTACCGAGATTTCAGCACTAGAATATGGTACTAGTCACGAAGAAGTGCTGTGGAAAGAATGGAGAGTAGTACCATAGTCTACCGCTGAGCGACAGGATATAAGCTGCAAAAGTGCTAAAATCCACAAATTTAAGTGAACGAACTTTAGCCCACTATAAACAAGTACAATTATTTTTATCATTTAAGCGATATCAACCCTAAACCCAAGTGCATGTCAAGTGAAAGTCAAAATGAAACTGTCACTTAATTCTGGTTTCTGGCACACAAAACTTTGGATATTTCGTTACACCTCTTCCTTACCTACATATTCTGCATAGTAAATCTAAATACTCCACTAATACGTTACTGATGCACATTATATAGATATTAAAACGACATAAATAGCATAAAAGATAATGTTAAGGCTTATTATTGAAAATAAATAGCTATAATAGGGAAATGGGGCGAAAAAACTTCCTATTCTGACGCTATAGCGATATCCGGATTTAAATGAAACAAACCAAAATTATCCACACAGACCTACCTTATTATCCACAGTGATTATCCAGACGCCACATATGCCTCCATTTTCACTCTATTATCCACAGTTCCTTTATAAATGTCCATAAGTGACGCACCGAGATTTTAAATTTTCTCTAACGGTCGGTTGCACGGGGATGGTTCAAAATTTTACACTGTTTTTACATTTTTTTCACTTTTAATGTGGTCTTTTCACTTCCATTGCGGCGTCACCGTATTCCAGAATATATTGTCTATCACTGCTCATCGTTATAACTTGCGGGGAATATAGAATAGGGCAAAAATTGGCGAATAATTTGCCCCCAAAACAGACAACGCGTCACCCAGTTGAGGTCATTCAAAAAGTAACGAACGTGCTAATGATATAATAGTCTTTCATTAAAATTAACACTAATTAGGCTCTCTGTTTTCCGTAATACTGAATGTTTGAATTTTTTGCTTATATGCTGCGTGTTATCCAGAGTTTAGGGGATCAATAGCATCTTATACTGATAATAGTTACGCAGCACTGAACTAATATTTGGAGTACCCCTGTTCTAGCATTCATTATTTGCTTTTGTAAATTGCAGCTGACTACTTGATATCCAATTATGAAATAAATTTGCGTATTTGGAAACCATCGATACATAAAACAACCATACAATTTACTTCAGTAAGTAATCATACATTAATTTTTAAGCTCATATCCTATCGTTCAAAACGGTGGGTACTTAACCTTATGGAGCACAGATTCGAAAAAACAACTACAGCATGTCTTTTGTCCTCGTTATTTTCAACAAATTAATGCCTTAAACTAAACAATGACCACTTATTCACCGAGAAATAAATATTAAAATACGAGTATGTAAGGAATAATTAAAAATATCAATGTAGTAACTGTCAGATGGCATCATATTCTGTCTTGCATTACAGTCGACACTAATTCAATGATATTACATTTATCACATCTTGCAACACATTGTCTCTTGCTCTTGCACAACATAAATACGCCCATCCTCATAAGCTCCCCCACTGCTATGCCACAACAGGCAAAAATTTATAATCCAAGACACTAATGATGTGATTTTGGTAATTATATTCGTATCGACTACAAGTGGCATTAAATTTGAATCACTGCACATAGTCAAACCAATGACTCCTATTTTCGGCCAATTATACCTTTTCCTCTAGCGTGGCCTAAATCTGTCATCTCATTTTGACCACCAAGTTGTAACAGTGGATTATCATGAGAATATGGCGCTAGACATGAAGAAGAGCAATGGAAAAGATGAACAGACGTACCATTGTCTTTTTCTGTCGCTCAGCTACGTGAAATATGCTGCAAAGGACAAATATCGGGGCCCAAGTTAGGGTAAAAAGAGCTATAGTAAAGTTAAGTGAGTTTCCCTCTTCTATGTGGCATTGAAAGCTTTGTAGCACCCTTTTCAAGGCTATTTTTTACGGTCTTTAACACACTGATGTTCTTTACTGATGTATATATTTAGAATCAAAATAGTTTGCCCCAGTAAGATCTAACTATCTAAAGCCAGATGCCTAATCCCGCAAAGGGTGGCCAAACAAATCACTTTCATGTTGCCCTGTTCTTTGCCTTTTGGCTGCCTTGTCTCCAGCTCACACTCCCTCACTCATATATCTCTTCACCCCATCCCTCCATCTCATCCTTTGTCACCCCCTCTCCCCCTGCACCTCACTCACATACTTTCTCCTAGTCAGTCAATTTCGCTATTCCCAGTAAGGCACAAGTGAATAAAAATATGTACAGTACTAGGCATCATATATGACTAAGGAACAGATAGTAGGAAGCCTCTTGTGAAAACAGCCACTGATCCATGCAACTCTGTTTCTTATCTGAAAACCCAGATATAAAGGACCACTATTTTACAGCATTGTAAACCTCATGTGATTTTTTCCTTGTTTTCATTTCGTTCATCAGCCCTGGAATTTTTCTTTTTCATTAACCAACCCTGCGTAAGACATGAGAAGAGTGGAATAATTGTCACGTTTATCTATCCTCTCAAGACTTTTGTTCATTAGTCTCTGCATTCTGAGAACACCACTGGCACCACAAATTCTTAACTAATCACAGGCAGTACAAGTAAACCACAAGGTTTCTATGGCCTGTCCACAACCAAGTAATGGCAGAGTCTAAAACCCGAGTGGGATCAACAATCCTAAGAGTGGGCTGTGGAACTGATGCAAAAATGACCCAGGTGGGTGGCTGGGAAGTTAAATGCAAGGTGTGTTTTCCAACAGGAGATGTGGGTGTCACATGCTAGTGCACAGAATATAAGAGGGTTAATGGTAACTTTGTACCTCAGGCTTCTATAGCCCACTCTGAGCAGAATACAATTAACTACAGCTAGATGAGCAAAATGCTAGAGCTGTCTCCAACATAAGACAGTATTAACACTCAGCATCCTCTGGCATACTGTAAGCAGAATACAACTGTCTAGCAGTTGATGGTATAGAAACCATGGGTTTTCCCAACCATGAGAAGGTAAAAGAGGAAAATGTATTTCAATTATAATTCGTCTATGCAAAAACTTACACTTCAATAATAATTTCACATATGTACACAACTTGACACAGATTACAGTACTTGTAAACAGTAATAAAATTTATATGACATTTACTTCCCACTATGAGTCTGTACAGTATAGCATCAATCTGTCCAGCCCTAGGACATCATTTATATTCTATTCTTGCTATACCATGTGATTTAGCTCAGCTTAGGAAAGGCCTTTTATACTGAAGGAGTTAGTTAAGGTTGTATCATACCCCTCTGGTTCGTAAAGTCTACCCTGAGATGAATACAATTTTTTAGGAGATGGCAAGAATATAATGAAAGAAATGCACCCGAGATGAAGAGATAAATGGATGAGTGAAAGCACAAAACATACAAACTGCAACATCTTACAAAATAAATAAGATAATAAAAGAGTTCCGAAATTAAAGATAAAGTTTTATGGTCTCCAGTTCACCAGACCAACCACATCAACAATATTAACAACGTCCTCATTATATGCAGGCTTTTTTTTTTTCCATTCTGTTTTCTATGAAGCCCTAATAAAATTACAGAGAATTGCCTACTAATCTCTTCATTATGTGGTCCTTATTAGTTTATCTTGCTGCAACTAGATTATTTTATTCAGCTTAGGAAGGGACTCATGTACAGTATTAAATAAGATTACTATAGCTATATCTGACCCCCCCAGTTCAAATGGCCTATCCTAGGTTGAATATAATCATCACGATATGACATGAATATAACGGAAAATGACATCCCTACACTAGATGCATAAAAGTTCCACTGCTGCCTATCACCCTAATCTGCCAGTTTACTCTAATTAACAGTACCAGTTTTATGAAAAAAAGTTGAGATACTGTATTTTCAATTTTGCAACAAGGACTCGACTCCCTATACATACCCTCCCAGCTACACAAACACTCTCCAAACTGCTTATGAAAGGAATATAAAATATGTATGTAAGATAGCCTATTACAAAAACAACATGGTACACTGCACAAAAAAATTTTCAAGGCCAAATTAAGTTCTCACTGTCATCTTTTTTTATAGCTTTCTTTAACTAAAATAAGTTCCCATTATGTCACCATTTTTCTAGTTTTTCTTTTCTAAACTATATACTGTATATGAAAAAAAATATACTGTATATATATTTGCTACCTCTTTACCTAAATTTACAATATTTACTGTATGAACAAATACGTAATATTTTGAAACACACCCCTGACTTACAACAAGGATGGCTTGTATTATAAATGAAAAAAAAAAAAGAAGAAAAACTGCCACTCCTGAACGACAACCAAATAAATTCTCAATCATCAGTGTGTATACAAGTAGGTGTTCTGGTCATTTCACTTTAAGCTGTTGATAAATTTACTGTGCTTCACTTACACCCTTCAGCCCAAGAACATAATTATATTTTATTTGGTTATTCCTACATGATCTTATTCAGCTGGAAATATAAATGCTGCTCAACATTCACAGTAAAATAACACTGGTACAATATTACAACATAAAATTTTCTCTGAATAACCCCTAAACCATGAGCCTGAAGCACAGGTGATCACTTAAAGCTGGTTTGCTCAATGAAGCATTTTACCAGTGTGCATCTTGAACATTAATCAAAAGAAGGCTTGTACTCTATCACTTCAAACTCAAAAGCATATGAAATACCAGTAATCTATCCTTGTATAGTACCAGATGCAAGACACTCAGTCTCTTTATAACACCTACAGGCATATATAACTCTTTGGCTCCTTCAGTACTTTATTGTTATCTTCTAGCTACCATTGGACAATCATATTCAGCTCAGTAGAGAGCTCTACACCCTTTTTACACTAAATTGACCTAAAACTGACACATCTCCATTCTGAATGCTAAGCTGATTAGCAATGAAAATTAAGATAGCCACAAAGAAGTGTTGTTGTCGTTTTCTGCCACAGAGATATGTGAAATATACTGCAAAAGGAAGGAAATCTGGGCAAGTTAAAGAGACAAGGGTATACAGTAATCCCCAGTTTATCTGATGCTACATTACCCAACATGCATCATTACTGGACAGAGCAAAAAATCAGGCGAAATAAAGCAATATCAGTTTTTTATTGGATTAAACAGACACCATGCACCTTTTCATAATTCACTGCTGACTTAAGAACATGAAAATGGCACCATGTAATGAGGACTTACACTTCGAAGTCAGAATAATTTATGGACCAACTGAAATACATATCATGGAAATCTGATTGATATAATTTACAGGCAGCAAAAGAACTTTAATGGACAATATTTTAGTAATCCAATGTTGACTTAACAGTGACAAATGCCATAAAAGGCATCATACTCATACACTGAAGACTTGGTATATACATTGAAGCCAGTATGATTTGAGAATCAAATTAAATATGTATTGAACCATCTCTGTGCCCAAGGAAATAAGATGGACCAACACTGATTACACAGATTTCCTCCCTTATCCCCTTCAATTCAAAGATGCACAGCAGACCTCTGCTTTAACAGACCTTGATAGCATGGATATCAGATTTAATGGACACTATGAAAGTCATCGGCTATACCAGTGTTTATTAGATGGGGCACAATCGGTTACAATACATGAACTTCCTACCCTTTTTACTCCAACCTGGCCTGAAAGTGCCCTCTCCCCATTGTGACTGCAGTGTTATATTAACAGACTATGGTATAGTAATACTGTACCATACTAGTCAGAAAGATGCGCTATGACAAAGATGTGAACTAAGCTGTATAAGGGCAAATTTATGGGCCAAGTTAGTGTCTATCTATCTATCTATCTATAGCCTGACGCCCTAATCCCGCAAAGGGTGGCCGCAGACAAAACGCCTCCAAGTCACTCTGTCACCCACCATTTGACTACCCTCCCCCCAACTCACCCCCCCCTCCCTCATATACCTCTCAACTCCATCCCTCCACCTCATCCTCGGTCTACCCCTCCCTCTCCCTCCCTCCACCTCACCTACATACACCCTCTTAGTCAGTCTTTCATTCTCCATCCTCTCCACATGTCCAAACCACCTCAGTGTATTTCTCCTAATCTTTTCAACCACATCCACATCCACCCCACAACGTTTCTTCACTTCTTCATTCGTCAACCTGTCCCTCCACGTCACTCCACATGCTCCTCTCAAGTAACTCATTTCCACTGCTCTCACTCTTGACTTGTTCCCCTCTTGCAAGGTCCACGCCTCGCTTCCATACGTCAGGGTAGGGATCACAATACCATCATGCAGTGTACAATGGGTAAAATTTTCCTTTTATTAATCGAATATGCTATAGTACTCACTTCCTTTCAAACACGTGCTTGAAATCCCACCCCATGGGGGTACCATTGGATATAACAGAATATAAGCTTCATCAGATCAGGTGTTCCCCCAATCAGTCTGTTATAGTGAGGATCTACTCTAGTATGTGCTTTTCTCTTGCTCTCAGGACACTTCTATTCAGCTCAGAAGACTTTTCAAACTGGAGGGATCAGATATGGCCTTTACTTACCCCATGACTACAAAAGATATCCCCTAAGCTGAATAAAATAGTCTGGAGGTAACAATGATGAACCAGTACTTACCAGATACAAAGGTGCTAAAATAATAAGAAAAAATATAGGCCAAATAATTTGTGAAGTTGCTTTTATATTGGTACTACATTACTGTACCTCTAAATTCTAAAATACAGTATGAAGATGTAATTGTAAAAAATAATTATTATAACAATTTATCATACGAAAAACATGAGGGGGAGTACACAACATGACAAGTCTGTAAAGCTATGAAAAGCTTTAGGATATGAATGTTCAGTTTTTGAGCAAACAGAAAAATTAAAACACTGAAGAGAAAGTATCACAGAAGAAATACATCACTGGAACTTTCTTTTCTATCAACTGACCTCACAAAGCCTTAACTATGTACAATATATAATCTCCATGTAACCTCTATACCTAAACCCCATCACTACAATATCTTTTATAATCTATCCTTCCAACCACCAAACTCTTTGACTCAGTTCATGGGATATTGTTTTCAAACCCTTGCTGATGAGATCACTTCTATCTAAACCCTTTCCAGTCAGGGAATCTCTTCTAAGTTGACTAAAATTATCTGGCAGCAGTAAAAATACACAAAGATGTCATCATACTGGAGAATTTTCCAGGCAGTTATGTGCATGTATACCATATTAAAAGTCTTGAGACTCTAGTCTTGTGGGATTACTAAGTTTCCTAGCACCCCTTGCTTACCAATTTATTACTTCTGCATGTGACACATCTCATGTTAAATTTTATGCTAGATTTTCAGTACTTATATTCTCAATACATGTGTCTTTTTACCAAACAGAATTCTTGCACAGAACAGAGAAGCTTATTCAGTACCTAACTGACTTGTCATGATGAAGGGGATTAGTAACAGTAGCAGCAGCTGTAGCCTCAGGTTCAGCTGAATGTAAACTCAGTGAACTACAGAATGAAACTACCCTTCTCCTACGGTCTACTATTCTCCTTTCATGGAGAGGTTTGAGGGACATTTGTAAAACCAGGCAGTTGATCCATCTGGTTATATGAAGTGCCACCACATGAGGGCATCCCACTTTGGCACCATGAAGGGGTTTAATCATCATCATCATCTAATCCTGTGTTGCCCCATGAGGAGCGTAGGAGCCTGGGGCGGCAAGTTGGTCCTGACATTTAAGATGAGAGTGACCAGCTTCACTCATCCCTGGGTGGCAATACGTGAGAAATAAACCCCAACCGCCCTTGGATATAAACCTACACAGACGCAATCAAGCTGGAGCACCTTAACCTCTATTAACATTTTCACTATTATATCTCTACAAAACCTGAACAAAATTTTTTTTTTAACAAAAATCACACCTTTGTTGTCTAATAGTTAATGGAATCATTAACAAACAAGAGTTTTAACCCATTTTGGAACATTTTCAATTTACTGTTGCTACTTTATGAACAAATTTATTCACTTCGAGAAGACCACTGATAGTGATGGAGCTAAGTTTATAACTAACCCTTTGGTGCTGGAGAGGGACCCCTTCATGTGGTTGCATCAATATACCCAGCTGGCTCTGATACCCAGCATTACAGATGTTTCTTAATGCCCTCCCTATATCCCTGAAAGGAAGATGGTGGACTGCAGGTGTAGGCCAACTTCATCCTGCAGTCCACTGGGTTCACATTCAAATGAGCTCAGGGTTGCAGCCACTGCTAATCCCTACATTTCAGTCTCTCCAAAGCTGAATAAAATCAACTACAGATAGTAAGAATAAACTATAACACCTCATCTCATTACTCGGATGGTGTGTTTTTCATTACATTATTACTACAGTATACTCTGTTCACTTTAACTAGGCAAAAAATTAGTCATTCCATCTAGAAGGCTAAGCTACGAGAGATTAACACTGTAACTGGTATTAATCGGAAAGAAATGTTATGGAAAGGATGCAGAGTCATGGTACTGTCCTGTTCAGCCACCAAGTTACTGGAAATGAGATGCAAAATGAGGAAAATCTCCATCTGGTTAATAAGAATGAACTATACCTTCAGATGATTTTGTTCAGCTTCGGAGATATATTTACAACTGGAGGGGTTGGATATGGCCCTCATTGACCCCTTTGCTAAAAAATGTGGTGCAATATACAGAGTAAGTCACAAAGAAAGAGGTGCTAGGAACCTCTTAAACCTAAACAAATACCATCCTTTGATACTAAAAGACTGCTGGTAGAGAAAACATAAAAACTTAAGTACCAACTATTACATCACCATCAGTATCTCACCATCTCATCAGTTTTAAGCTTCCTATATAAAG
This sequence comes from Coenobita brevimanus, assembly GCF_032717465.1. Classification (NCBI taxonomy): domain Eukaryota; kingdom Metazoa; phylum Arthropoda; class Malacostraca; order Decapoda; family Coenobitidae; genus Coenobita; species Coenobita brevimanus. Next base: position 4,833,143 of record NC_137030.1, on the reverse strand, counting down.
CTTAGTATCTTCACTACATATCACCCCTATCAATATTTCCCTAAGACCACACTGCTGTAGGCCTCCTGCTTCAAGCTTTGTTACTGTTCTACTCATTCTCTCAAGCCGAAGCATGTGAAGGTGCCAACTTACTTACTATACTACTAATTTACAGTAAAATGGTGATTTTCTTTGCTTCATGCCAATTTACGCCACTATTTTTTTGTGTGGTAGGCAGGGGGCACCACCATCCACTCACTTGATGCAGGGCTGCTTTCAGGTGATTCTACACTGAATGATAAACCAGATAGTGTACTGTTACCCAGGATGCCATTTATTATGATGGATTGTAACTATATAACCAAATACTGCCAGCTGGACAGAGCCTGCAAGGGTTTACGTCTGAGTGGTGGTTGAGGTTTACTGCTCACATATGCGATTCAACACATGAAAGCATGTTGGGGCCTTTATAAACCATACAATACAATACGTGAGATGGCAGAGGCAAGTCATCCTCACCTTAAATGTCAAGAGTGAGTAGCCTAACCCTAGACTATGCTCCTGATGAAGCAGAAAAGAATTAGACAATGGATGGATGGCTTTTATTCAGGTGTGACAGATCTCCTACTTCAAGATGTGAGAAACAATGAGTCAGTCAAGTGAGTGGATGAGTGTATGACCCACATACAGTAAATCCTCGTAGTTCGAAGCATTTTACTTCGACGCCTCATTTTCCACACAAGAAAAAAGTTTCCAAGTTGTTTCACACTTCGCTAGTTTCCCTGCACTTCGACCCTACCACCCGGCAGCCGACATTCAGCAGACAACACGTACCGATGCTCAGTCTAGGCACTGTCCATTTTTCTCTGCAATAGTTTTCCATGATCTTTATACAGAAGGTCCAGCGGGGCAGTAGACACATGTGAGTTTGTTATTGTTTATGATCGTAATGTATGATCTTCAGCCGTGTTGTAAATACACATCAGGTCCAGGTGGGCAGTAGACACATGTGAGTTTGTTATTGTTTGTGATCGTAACGTATGATCTTCAACCGTGTTGTGCTACTATTTCTTAACAAAGAATCGTTACATGTTTCTCGTAACACTAATTATTTTTGTTTTGATGGACAAATACCTGAAATGGATGTAAAATAAAGCTTATCAATATTTAAGGAAGGAAAGAATAATAACCGTCCCAATACAGAGATGGTAGACTCAGCCCACCAATTTTTTATTCTATTTGACTATATTACAGCCTCTTCCTTGCAGCAGTGAGTAAAATAATGTTGTTATACTTTCTCCCTTCCTTTTAGTGACAAAGAGGGTACATAAAATGACCGGGGTTTAGCTGACCTACCTTGATGTCAAAAATTATATAATCTGGTGAAAAGTGGCAGCTTTTCCTTGGTTAGTGACATCCACTCTCAACACATCTTCGCTTGCCACTCAAGCCAGTCTTCACTATATTTCTGGCAAGGTTTTTTGGTGTTGCAGCTCTTTATAACAGTTTTAATGTCTTTTCAGGCACATGTTTATTGTGTTATGCTGTTTTAGCACAAGCAAACACTCTTCATTTAATTTTGGGTAGAGCCTGTTTGGTGTTATAGTACTTTCTGATAGGGTAGGTACGTGTCCTACCAGAACGCTCCTTTATTTTTCCCATTGATTCTTAACTTCACACTTCGACGTTTCACAGTTCGCGAAGTTTTGACGGAACATCCAAGCAGTGAAAAACGAGGATTTACTGTAACTGGAGAGACTATGGTTAGTTACTCCTTCTGTCAAGTTTTTTCTCCCTCTCTGGACCCCATTCTCACCCCATACTTGGGTGGAAAAAGAGATCTGATACTGATGATGATGACAATGATGATGATAAACAATTTGTCATTAAACCCATTCACATTATCAGGTGGTATGAGGAATAAAATAGACACTGTCAAACTGAACGAATCAATATTCGAGCAACTGTTGCCAGGTACTGCATCTTGTGAGTGGTAGACACAAGAAATGCATCACCAAGCATCTGTCATTACTCAGAAACAACCCCCTCCTCCTACTACCACAATTCACCACACACACCCCATGTACAGTTTCATCTAGATTTATCTCGCTTTCTACCTACCTCACCACCAATACACAATTATACACCCCATTGTCTCTCACTTGCCATTCACTTCTTACCAACAAACCACCTTAAAAGTGCCTGATGTTTCTCCTTCATAAATTAAATAATACCAATTAATCCCAACAATATGATGACTATAAATTTCTTGCTATGATTCACAACCCTTCCTCTTCCCATAACATGCCACACTCCCACATGCACTCCCCTACCTTACAGTCCCATCTTGGTCTCCCTCTTTTTCTTCCTACTACCCCACCACCATATACACCCTACTCCGTCTCACCTTCTACTCCTTACTGAAAACCACCTTAAGGTATTTCTCCTTACAAATGCAACTAAATCAATTATGGTGACAAACAAAAGCAATTCATATTCCCCTTCACAAAAACCGGGGTAAATATAAAACATGCTATTTTACGATTTAATAAATTCTCTTGGCTGCCTGTAATGGTTAATCAGAAACCATATCAATCTATATACATTAACTCTATAATAATTCAGCATTCTGAAAGTCTACCTTCCACATTTCATTTCATGTATCCTTATGTCACTTCATGTATCGTTATATCACTTCCTATAATCCCTTCACGCCAAGAACATAATTTTCTCTCGATTCTTGTCATTTTCAAACTGTTTTAATCAGTGACGGAAGAATCTCTCGTGGCAAAGAGGTTAATGAAGCCTGTATCCATTTCCTCCAGTCTCAAAAGTCTGAATAAAATCGGAATAAAATCATCTGGAGAACTTGCTACTTTTTACCCACTCTTGGCCTAGAACTGCCATCTCTCCACCTCAAAAATAAGAGTTGTAACAATAGATTAACAACAGACTGTGATGCTAGTTAAGAAGAAATGCTGTGAAAGAGATGTAGAGTCACAATATTGTCTTTTTATTTCACTGAGCTACATGAAATAAGCTAAAAAAGGGGCAGAAATCTGGGTCAAATTAAGGTGAAAGGAGTATAAATAAAATAAAAAAAATGATGTCCTCTGGCTGATGCAGTTAACCCTCTGACCGCTAGGGATGATCAAGCTGAACAAAATTAACTGATGTCTGCCTGGGAAATACTGTAACTATATGAGCACTTAATCCTTTCAACCCAATGACAGTTTTGTTTATATTATATTCCTGTTACCTCGACACCTCAATTCAGCTTAGGAGAGACTTGTGAAACCAAAGGGGTTTCATGTGGCCTTCATTAATCCTTTCACCACTTGAGTGCTCTCCAATGTTGAATAAAACTGTTTAGCAAAGGAAGAATAAAATATGAAAATACACTATGTCACTGGACTTATGTGAACTGAATGTTCAAAGCATACTGCACAGGTTGCAATATTGTAAAAAAAAAAAAAAAAAAAAAGTCTTTCAATAAACAATAAAAATACATCAGGTACATGATAAGCTTTCTCCAAATATAATTTTAAAGCTACCACACAGCAGCAATACCCATAATCTCTGTCTTTTCTAACAACACAGGTGCCTGGTGGTCTAGTGGTCACAACTTCCAACTGGAGTGATGGTTTTGTACAAGTTCAATCCTCAAGAGGTGGCTCAAGGCTTTTCACACACATACTGCAACTAAGGGAAGCAGTGTAGTCATCATCCTTATATGTATTGGATTATGGTGACAAGAACAAACATACACATACATTAATACTGCATATGCCATACAAATACAGGGGTTTAACCAGACTATATTAAACCTCTGCAAACATCTTACACAGAAGAAAACCTCCAGCCACTTCTCACATCTAAATCACTACACATTTGCATAAAGCCACCTCCAACCTAGAAGATCTACTGCTACACCACAAGGCACCACTAACATCAGTACCTATAACATCATATACCCTTAAAGTTTGCAGGTTTCACAATTCATGGAGGTACACTTGCTGCTTTTAATCCAGGACTGACTTTCAAATGAGAGAGAACTTGTTTTTTGCTGCTGCTGTACTAAACTGAACGTATTTATGCTTAAAATGGTAAGTACACGATTAATACCCATTTCCATTCTACTGCACACTATTTCTTATTACTGTGCAATTCATTCTGTACAGTATTACAAGTACTGTACTGATGAATTCATACATTTATGGTGTTACAGGAAAGGGTAAGCTTTTACCCTGTTGATGCATACATTGTGTACATGTTCGTAGATAGCTTCCACATGGTAATCAGTTAAATTGTATAGTAAATTTAAATCAGCAAGAAGTAAAGATAAATCTGTGATAAATATTCACAAGATGGGGGGGCCTACTCCCACAAATTTCTAGGGTATATTGTGCACCCGTTCCTAAACATCAGGCCCGACACACGCTGGTGAAAAAAGTTAAAACACTGAAATCAAAGCCTGTTTCCCTGCAGGGATGAGTGACACTCATTTTCAGTACCTAAAGCCTTTTTACCATTAACTGCCACAGGCTCAAACTTAAATCCACTCAGCCTGGGAATGTCTTTTTCATCTTATTCTTGCCATCTTCTGATGATTTAATTCATCTCAGGCCTTACTTTCTGAAGTGGAAGGGTTAGATATAGCCTTAATAAAAACCTTCCATATAAGAGCCCTTTCCTAAGATCAATAAAACTACTTGGAAACAGCAACAACAAATAAAGGAAGATATCACCTGGATTCAAAGGGTTCAACCATGTGGGGGAAGGCAGGATCCCAATTTCTTGCAATAATTTCTGAAACACCTGATGAAGATTATATATATCTGGCCTCTCTGTATCACTGATGACTGCACTCTGTAATGAGAAATGCAGGCTAAACCAATCTAATAATCACAAGCATCCAACAAAGGACTATCAACAACTGGGGGTTTGCATTTCCTTTCATTAATCCCTTCAAGCCAATGATGTATTTCGAATGTTATTCTTTCTACAGCTAACAGATTTTATTCACCTTTGGAAAGACTTCACACAGGAGGAGTTGGATATGACATTCACTATCCTTTTCACCGCTATAAGTCTGTCCAAAGTTGAATAAAATAATCTGGTGGTAGTCATCCATTCATTCATCATCCAATCCTATTTTGCCCCACATAAACAAAAGTGTAGGGGTCTAGGGCTAGGCTACTCAGTCCCAACATTTAAGGCAAGGGTGACCAGCCTCACTCCTCTCTGAATGACAGTATGTGAAAAAGAAATCCCAACCATCTCTCATGGAAATCTTTCCAGTTTATCCAACTGCAATGCCTTAACCCAATAAACCACCAGGCATCATCTACATAATCAGACCAAAGATGTTAACCATACGGCTACATGAAAGAACTGGCTACAGGTTACATAACTATGCGAACTTATTACTAAACTCATTTCCACATTATCCTGGGAAATATAATGCACAGAAGCAAGGAGTATGGGACGTGCATAACTTAAGACGACTACCATTAAACATGAAGTAGTTTTCGTATACAGTATTGTAGCTTCCAGAACACAATGCCACTTGATTAGGTAGAAAATACAGGTAGGTACAAGAAGAATAAATACTCTCTATCAAGTATTAACACAATTGGACCTTGCATAAAATATTTTACATCATCTCCACCACTGTAATAAAATTTTTCATCATCATCATCATTCAAATTTATCTTCCCATCACCACTATCACCTTCACCTCTTAAGATGAATAAAGATGAGTAAAATATTCAAGTACAAAACATCTGGACCACACATTCAGTACACTACATTATCATCATCACCCACTTTTCTATTACCACCACAATCTTCACCCCTCAAGTATGATGACATTGTTTTTATTTTTTCTTGCTATACCACGCCATTTTATTCAGTTCAAGAAAGACTTTCTGAAATGGTGGGCATGACATAGCCTTCATTAACCCCCTTACAGCATGATAATCTTCCTAAGCTGCTTAAAATCATCTTGTCCAGTAACTAAAATGAAAGAAAAAAAGGCACTACCCCATACTAACAGGCTAAGCCAATCTTCCACCACCACCACCACCACCATCACCAGCATCATCATCTTAAAGGCTTTCCATGAAAAAAATCTTCAAAAGGTAAGCTTCAAGGATTCCAATCATTCATTCATCTACTCTACATCACACTTTTGAAAATAAACAGCCCTAGGAGGCTGCCCTATCAATGGGCGTACAATGCCAGGGCAGTTACAGTGCCAAAGAGCGCCTGGGGAGTGTCTCTGTAGCTATTCTAGTAGGGTGCCCCAAGGCCACTGCCACAGCCACTGGTCATGGGTGGTGGGCTATGAGTCCCAAATCCCATGCCTAAGCCTGGGACTGTGCAGGTGGGTGGGGACTGTGCTATGTCTCTCCCCATCATTTATTCTTAACAAATTATGACTAGAAAGAAAGATCTTCTAAGCAAGCCTGAGGACACTAAATCATCCAAGGGGATCAGAATGGCATCATGGAATGTGGGAAGTTTGAGGGGTAAAGCAGGGGAAGTAGTTGGGCCATTTAGTATGAGGTGAGTGGATGTGGGATGTGTGCAAGAAGTCAGGTACTGAGGATGATCAGCCAGAATGACTGCTGGGAGGGATGCACATTACAAGTTGTTTTGGCAGGGTAGGGCAGATGGATATGGTGGTGTGGGTGTGTTGGTTGGGGAGAAATGGATGGATTGTCATGAATGTAATCAGAGTCAGTGAAAGGATAACACAGTAGTAGTGAAAATTTTGTTCAGTGGCATTATGTTTGCATTTATATCAGCAGGCTTGGATGAGGTAGAGAAGGATAGATTCTGGGATGACCTAATACATGTAGTAAGTGGTACAGGGGATGATGAGATTGTAGTTTTGGGAGGGGACTTAAAAGGTCATGTAGGTGAAGCAGCTCAAGGATATGGAGTACATGCAGGATGTGCGTATGGTACAAGAAATGCGGAAAGGGAAAGGATACTCAACTTTGGGGAGGCAGTGAAAATGATTGTGTGCAACACACATTTTAGAAAAAGAGAGAGTAGGTTGATTACAAACAAGTCAGGGGGAAAGAGCAGTCAGATAGATTATTTCATAACCAGGAGGGCTGATAGGAGGTTAGTGAAGGATGTTAAAGTTATAAGGAGTGAGAAGCGTGCGCTGCAACACAAGTTACTGATATGTGACATGGTGCTTAAGGAGCAGGTCATGAAAAAGAGGACCTATGCACCTGGGGGGAAAATATGGATGTTGAAAAACCAAGCAGTAAGGGATGCCTTCTACAGCAAGATGAACAGAGTAGTGGCTGAACAGGGAGACACTGACAGAAGTGTTAATGAACAGCACAAAGCCCTCAAGAACAACTCTTGAGAGTCACTGATTCAGCATGTAGATGGACAAGGGCCCCCCCCCCCAAGACATGAAGTAACTTGATAGTGGGATGAGGGTGTAGCAGCTCTAGTTATGGAGAAGAGAATGCTTTTCCAAAAGTGGAGAAAGGGTGTTTGCAAAAAGGAATACCTGGCTGCCAAGCATAAGGCTAGAAGAGAGGTTTACAGGGCAAAAGTCTGGATCTCAGAGACTTTTACTTGATAGCTCAAATAGTGGGGAAAGGAGGAATATGATATTAAAGGTGCCAAAGCAGATGAAGGGGGAGAGTAGGGATATCATAGGTGATAAGTGTGTAAAGAATGATGAAGGAAAGGTACAGGTGAACAGGAGATATTAAAGATGCCTGGGGAGCTTGACTAGGACAGGGAAGGTTTGGAGCCAGCAGATCCAGTGTCTGGCCCTTAGCCTTCGATTGACACTGCTGCTGTGTGCAGGGCAATAGGCAGGATGCAGGTGGGGAAGGTAGCATGTGTGTCTGAGCTGACTGGTGAAATGTTGAAAGCCTCTGGAGATATAGTTGTGGGATTAGTCACAGATCTGATAAATATGAAAACATATGCATGTGTTGTCCCAGAAAACTGGCTGAAGAGTGTAACTGTAAATGTGTACAAGGGGAAGGGAGATGCCCAGGAGAGGAAATTATAGAGGCATAAAGCTTTTGGGCCAGATAATGAAGGTAATTGAGAGTTCTAGATGGTATGATTAGAGAAAGAGTGAATACTGATGAGATGCAGTTTGGGTTCATACAAGGCAAAGGGACTGCTGATTCCATATTCATAATTCAACAGCTTCAAGAAAAATATATAGGAAAAAAAAAGGAATTGTACTTTGTTTTTTGTTGATTTGCAGAAGGCCTTTGACAGCATTCCTAGAAAGGTGGTGAAGTGGGCAATGGGAAAGTCTGGGATCAAGGAGTGGCTGGTTAGGGTAGTTACGGCCACGTACGTGGGTGCTCACACCCAGGTAGGGGTGAATGGAGATTTAAGTGATGAGTTTCCCATGAATGCTGGTGTGCACCAGCCCCTTGCTGTTTATTGTGGTACTTGACGCCCTCTCACGTGACTTCAGAAATGGACTCCCGTGGGAGATGCTGTATGCTGATTTGTTGTTTACTGCAGAGAATGAAAGAAAGGCAGAGAAAAAATTTAGGAAATGGAGAGATGGTATGGGGCACAAGGGCGTAAGATTAAATACAGATAAAACAAAAGTGATGATATCTAGGGCATGGGGCAGTACTGTCAAAGAAGAGGGGGAGTGGCCATATGCGATTTGCCACAAGGGCGTGGGAAGTAATCCTATCTTGTGCAGTGTTTGTGATAAGCGGGCTCATAAGACATGTACTGGTATTAGAGGTAGACCGCACGATAATGCTGATTTCATGTGTGTGGTGTGTTGAGGAAAGCATGTGAAGATTGCCAGGCATGAAAGGACTGAACCTGCTGATGAGTCTCTTGAATGTGTTGAAGAGTTTTGTGATTAGGGAGACATTATGTGCTGGAGGTGGGGCTGGAACTAGCTCTGTGGCTAGAGTAAGGACTGGTTGGAAGAAGTTCAGGGAGCTGTTGCCTCTCCTGACAATGAGAGGGCTCTTACTACATGCTAAGGGGTCTTTGTATGTGGCATGTGTTTGGAGTGTAATGCTGTATGATAGTGAGACTGGGGAGTAAAGAAAGAGGACATTCAATGGCTCAAAAGTACAGAAATGGCAATGATTAGGTGGATGTGCAGTGTGTCCCTGCATGTGAGGCCTGGGAAGGCAAGGTCTGCGATGGAAGAGTTGAGAGGTAGGCTGGGACTGGAGTGTATTAGTGTTGTGATGAGAAGGGGTAGATTGAGATGGTCTGGGCATGTGGAGAGGATGGGGGATGATAACTGGGTGCAGAAAGTGAGAAGTGCTAATGTTGGGGGTAGGGTAGCAAGAGGTAGACCAAAAATGACCTAGGATGAGTTTGCTGAGTGTGACCTCGGGGATAAGGGACCAAATAAGGAAGCTGCCATACATCGAGCAGCATGGAAAGCCGCCATTCGGTGACCAAGGCAGATGTATGCAAACACGTTGGAGCCTTCAAAACTTAAACAAAACTAAACGAATTTTTCACACTCGAATCCCTTTCAAAGGTATTCATATCACTCAAAAGAATACCCTACTTGTCACTGCTACCATTCATAATTTTCATTTTACAAGGATCAGTCAGGTTCACCTGACAGCACTCCTCCAATCTGCACAGTACAATCCTTAAAATCATGGTTACATTCACAATATGCAACCAAGAAGAAATTTATATACTAGCAAAATATGGCCAAAACTTTTGCCGCTTAAAGGCAAACGATATCCATTCCTTGCAATACACCGGTCCATTTTGACAGATTCCTGGTTCTCAAGACAGCACGGCTACAGCCCCATGAAGAATATGGCCCACTACAACTAAAATCCCAGTGGTACAATGAACTGACGTTTAAGAATTTCTCAGTGCCAGAATACACCACTGCACATCCCAACAGATATAAATGATGAGGGGGAGTGGGGAGACAGTACAGACTTAACTGTCTGAGATGTGATTTGGCTCTGTGATGGATATGGAGGTTTCTTCAAGATGTGAATGACAAAACAAGGTTGCTGCCTCATGGTACGTAAACTGACAAGTCTCATGATCCAGCATCAACATTCAAATCCTACATTCCAATGATGTAAGTTTCATTTTATTTTTGCTTCCTTTAGATTATTTTATTCAATTTGGGAGAGAGTTTTGAATGGACGGGTTAGATACAGTTGACATGAACCCTTTCAGTACAAGTGGACTTTTGTACACTGAACACAATCATTAGGAAATAGCAAAAACAAATGAAAAAAATATATACACATCAGACTGAAGAGGTTAAGGGTAGGGGATCTGCATGACCCTGGTGGAAATACTGCATAAGACTGAAAACTTCCAGCCACTGCATTTCTTGCGGGATGCTGACCTCACGATCACCCAGACTGGCATCTCAGAATGTCAGACCACAATACCACTCTGACCCATATTTCAAAAATAAGCACAGCCCTCTAATTCCTACATTTCTATATCTCTGGCTATGATACCTTGGCCACTGTGACAAATGCAGAAGTCTCAGAGAATATATATGACACCAGAGAAGAGTCACATTTTTTCTGTATGTAAAAAAATAATAATATCAGAGTACAAAACTACAATTATAATGCAATATTTCATGGTTAGGGTATGAGTCCCAAAAGGTACATATCAGAGAAAGCAATAAAAAGGATATCAGGAAATTTTTTTGACTTCATTGCTTCTGCACTTTAAAAATAATAATAATTACTGTATAATAATAAGACCAAGTATGAGAACAGTCACAATGAGGTGCCTTTGGGATGGGGTAAATCTAAATTATATACCTCAGAACTGGTGTCACAGTGGATGGCACGGGAATCTCTCATAACCTCACAATATATCAGGACAGTCCCACTTTTTCCAAACATTAAGGGAAAAAAAATCATGGCAGAGTTGCAATAACACAATCACAATTAAGTGCCTCTGGTCTGGGTTACTACTCCAAAATGATGTCCTTCAAAGAAGATGCCAAATAGGAGCCAGGGAAATCACTCATAGCTTTAAAACATCTCGGGAGTCACACAGCTTCCGCACTTGATCACAACAGAGTATAAAACGCCATTAAAATGAGTTACAGCTTCCAAAAGGTATACGCCTCAATCAAGACAACAACCAGGGGCCTGAAAACAACCTCATGGCCTTACACTGCCTCTTTACGTGCCTGGAAAATCTCGTATAGCCCCCTAATTGCCTCTTAACTGCCCCTTAACACAGTACTATAACTCCTGCATCTCCAAGAACAGTGGCATGAGGAGGCAAAAGGCAAGGACATGGTTGTGGGATGGGTTGCTGATGATGATAGGGCTTCCAAATGACAAAACAGGAGCCTGGGTAATCTCTCACAGCACCCACAACTGCCTCTTAACACAGCAATAAAACTCCTGAATCTCAGAGGGAGGCATAAGGCAGGGATGTGGTTGTGGGATGGGTCACTGATGATGAAATGACTTTAAAAAATATATATATACCACAGAGAACATGACAAAATACAAGTCAGGGAAAAAACTCTCACAGCATCATAACTGCCTCATGACGTGGTACTATAACTCCTGTGTCTCCTGGAGCAGCAACATAGGGAGGCATGAGGTGACAAAGTGGTCATGGGATGGGTTGCCGATGATGTAGGGAGTAATGCAGATGTGGGCATACATCCCCACACACTCCAGAATCCAATCATGGGCCACTGCCAACTGTTTGTACTTTGCTTTGATCTCTGCAAGGAAACAGTTAAATTTAGAGGCAAGATAATTTATCAAAATAATCAGTTATAAAGACAACACTAATAATAACAGAAGTAGTACTAATATTAGTATTGTAGCAGCAGTAGTAGTAGTACAGTAATCTCTCGATTATCCAGACGGCCATTACCCGGATACTGTGATGTGACTGTTCATCATTCGTACATTTTTCATAATATCCAGAAAAAATGCTTATATCCATTCAGAAATTATGGTCATGCGAAATATTTCCGCCCGGACAGACGAGAATAGCCCGGTGACGCCATCGTGTCTGGCTAGTTGGTTCACCCAGCATCTGCCTCAGACCCCCTCACTCGGTCTCAGTTCCCCCGCAGCAACTGTGTACTGAGCAGTTCCTCCCGGACAGTTGTTATGGCGGTGCACATGGTACTTTACTGGTGGTTGCACATGGTACTTTACTGGTGGTTGCACATGGTACGTTACTGGTGGTTCCCAACCTGCTTCGGGCCTTGCTATTCCTTGCATGCCTCCTCCTATGGCGTGTGATGATGGCCCCTCCAACAAGGAAAAGGAAGAGGATAGTGTTGACTCTGGAGAAGAAGCGGGAGATCCTGAGCACGACTGCTGCAGGATGGTCCACTTCCCGCATCTTGACGGAGTATGACCTAGCCCACTCAACCCTACACAATATCAGGAAAGCCTGTGACACACTCACCCAGTACATGGCAGACTTCCACGTGACGAACAGATGCAATACCGAACAGAGGGCTATGAGTTTGTCCCAGCATGCCAAAGTCAACAGTACAACACTGATCTGGTACCACCAACAACAGGAGACAGGTGTGATAGTGTGAGGCACCGAGTTGAAGGCCACTGCCGAGAAGTTCGCACAGCTTCACAACTTCCGAGGCTTCAAGGCATCCAAAGGCTGGTTATTCAGGTTCAAGCTACGACATGGCCTTACCAATTGTAAGACCCATGGTGAAGCTTTGAACACTAGTGTGGAAGGAGTGGAGAAATTTCACCAAAATTTGTTGGACTTGATTGAGGAGGGCCTCACTCTCAGTCACGTCTATAATGCTGATGAAACTGGCCTCTTCTACCACTCAGTGCCCGCGAACACTCTGGTAGGTGAGCAGGAGAAGTGTGTGCCTGGTCACAAGCTGTCTAGGCATCAGGTATCTATTCTGTGCTGTGCTACTGCTAACAGGACACACCAGCTGAAATCCATTGTTGTTGGTCATGCAAAACAGCCCCATTGCCTTCATGGGCTAGTGGATGTCCTCCCTGTTGTGTGGTACCATTCTGTGAGGGCTTGGTTTACCTCCACGATCTGCACAGATTGGTTCCACGGGCATTTCATCAAGGAGATCATCTGTTATCAAACAGAGGAACTTGGAATCCCTCATGACCAGGTAAAGGCTCTTCTCCTGGACAATGCCCCCATGCATCCCTCCAAGAAGGAATTGGTTGCAGATGACAGTCACATTAGGTGCATGTTTTTTGCCACCTAATACCACTGCTCTGGTTCAACTGATGGACCAGGGTGTGATCGTGGCCATGAAGGGTCTTTACTGACAGAGGTTCCTCGAGGTGATGGTTGTTCTCAAGGACGAGGATGAGAAGAGTGAAGGGTTGGACACGTGAGGACAAAGGACACTGGAAAACCTGCGGTGATACAACCTCAAGTCTGCTGTGTACAACCGGGCGTGTGTATAGAAGGAAGTCTCCATGAAAACCCTCGAAAGTGGTTGGTCTCGTCTCCTTCAGGGACACAAGAGCAGACACAACTTTCTGGGCTTTGACGTGAATGACTTCCACACTTGCCTTCGTAATGCAGACAAGGCTGTGGATGTCAATAACATCTGGGAGTGATTAGATGACGATGGAGGCAATTCCAGCTTTCAGGTTATGTCTGGCGAGATCACCACATCTGCTGCTGCTGCCTGGCCAGAACAGAGTGATGAGGATGATGAGGACGACTGGACGACCCGAAGAACAGCGGTACTCCAGCCATCCCCCGCCTGAGCACATTCCGGGCAAAACTTGAGAAGATGCACGAGTATGCCGGCCACCCGGATTGTGACAGAGAAATGGTGCCTCTTTGCCATGTGTAGGATCTGTGTTCTGTGCAGCAGAGTGCCATCCAACACCTAAATCATCCCTCCTATTGCCAGTCCAAGATTGACTCTGTTTTCAAGCCTCCGACCCCCTCTCAGTTCACCTCTTCTCTGCCACCATCAAAGTGTCAAATCAGAACCTCAATCTAGCACATCATCAGCCTCTGTGTCTCCCCCAGATGTGAGATTGTGGCTATCTTCAGAGCCACCTGAAGTAGGCAGTGCATCGTCAAGTCCCACAGCCACTCCCCTGGGCTGACTGCTTGAGATCCTCCTTGACTCTGACTCTAATTAAGCTCTTCAGGGTACACCACTAGACCAAATGGGATGTACTGTGTGGTGCAACAGCTTCACTAGCCGCAGTATATACAACAGTCAAGAGTCAGGGAGATAGCGGGTTATTCAGCACAACGCCCAGCGAGGAATCAAGAATGTTCACCTTGATTTTATTCTAGCTTGCTATAATGTACCATAATTCTATTCTACTTTACCAAGATTTTATTCTATTTTACCATTATGTTTTGTGTACCCACTGCATTTTTCTTGCATAGCTGGTTTTCTCATGTTTTTTTCATGTCACTGCAGAGTATGGCCCTGCAGTGGTGATTGCTTGTCTGTGGTTGATAAGTCTGCTTGATCATGGTACTGTAAATGCTTGGCTGTGGTTTATAGGTGTGTCCGACAAGACAGAGTAGTGTTAAACAACAGGACCAAGTGTTGTACAATGTACTATGGTGGTCTTTTACACTGGCTTTCAAAGTTAGGTTATGTTCGAAGGAGGGCCAGGGGAGAAGTCCATTACCCTGATGCAGCCATAACCTGGACATGCCTTTGGCTCTATTACATCAGATAATCGAGGGATTACTGTAGCAGTAGTAGTAATAGTAGTAGAGGCATAGCAGTAGTAGTAATAATAGCCATTATAATAAAAATAATAATAATAACAACATTTATTCATCATCTAATCCAACCATCCATCAATCAATCCTACATTGTCCCATGAGGAGTGTAGGAGCCCAGGGCTAGGCAGTTGGTCCTGACATTTAAGATGAGAGTGATGGGTCATCATCTAATAATAATAATAATAATCCATCCATCCATCCTTCAATCCTACGTTGCCCCATGAGGAGCGTAGGAGCCTGGGGCTAGGCAAATTGGTCCTGACATTTAAGGTTAAAGTGACCAGCCTCACTCATCCCTGAGTGGCATTATGTGAGCAATAACCCCAAACATCCCTTGGATGTAAACCTTCACCGGCTCAATCCATTTGGAGTGCCGCAATTACCCACTAAACCACCAGGAACCATAATTTGGTTATATGGTTACCACCCAGCATAGTAAATGGTTTCCTGATTTACAGGAAACCATTCGGTTTGTCACTCAGTGTAGAGTCACTCACAGGCAGAAGGAACAGGAAAGAATGAAGGAAAGAAAGACAAAAGAGGGAGTGTCAAGACACCCGTACGCAGAAGGACAAGGAAAGAATGAAGTAAAGAAAGACAGAAGAGGAAGGAAGGAAAGGAGGGAGGAAAGGAAAGGGCAGACATCCGAGAGATGCACTACACCAAGTGAGTGGATGGCGAGTGCCTTCACCTATCACCAATAATAATAATAATAATTATAATCTAAAGCTGTGATACTCCTTGTTATCATCATTGACATAAATACACTTGAAGGTACAAGGGGCCAAGGCTAGGCTACACATAGTAAACTGTGCCTTACCATCAGCATCATGATTCCCCTCGGTATCCATGATGACCAACTTGGTTCGCTTGGGGTCACCACTGAACCTGGTTGGAGATTCCTTCACCTTGGCACCACACAGTTCAACCAGCTCCTATATATTTCAGGGAGACATTAAAAACTTGTACTAGAATCTGGATAAGGTTGTGTTCATCATCACCTTCATCATAATTATCATCATCAATTTAGTAAGAAAACTTGTATTTGCATAAGGATATGGTATCATCAAAATCATCATCATCACTGAAGAGAAGAGGAGCTATCATCATCTGTGGAAGAACATGGTGTGAGAGAACATAAAAGCAAGAAGAAAAGAGTGAGAACTTCCCAATTATGCTGAAAAAATAGGGCTTGACAGTGTATGCAAATGAATGGAGTGGAATGAAGTGGGGGCTTCCAATTAAGGTGAAAGAATACAGTTTGGGAAAACTGACGTTACTATGGTTATGCAAGGGTCCCACTCAAGAATGCTTAACAAAAGTCCAAATTTGCATGTCAAACTTACTTCAATAAATAGCTATGCATAATCAATGAATGATGTATTGACTACAATACTAATTTTAAAAATACTGTATACACTGTAATAATAATCAATCCAACTACGCACTGCATTAACAAAATACTGTCTGCATCACAATAACAGAAACAAACATACCAGTTTTGAACACACTGCAGGACTCTGATAAGGTTTTCTGAAAGTTAAAATTACATAGACAGTATAGAATCTGTATATGCAAACAAGTACAGTGGAGTGAGATGAAGCAAGTGCATCCGTATGAACCCACCTTCAGCTGATCACAGGAAATGTCACCAAACGGAGGTTGCAGGAAAAACTCATAGTCTCCAAACAGTTTACTTGGGCTCGTCCTTCCTCTCCTGGGCCCAGTTATTCCCGTACAATCAAACACTTCATACTCCAACTGATGGAAAACCAATATGATTATGTACACATTCTATAAAAACAATAAAAATGGTCCTCTAGCCATTTGGATCACTTCTATTTGGGCTAAATGCTACAAATATACAAGAGTAATCACCATCATCGTCACCACAACCTTACACCGGCAACCATTATTATATACTGCATGAGGCTAACAGACTCTGACAGTGGCAGTAGTAGCTGCCATCCCAGGCTCATCTAAATATGAATCCAGTGAAAAGTAGGCTGAAATTGCCTTATTCCTTAAGTTTACCATCCTCCTTTCAGAGGACACGGAGAGAGTTGGGTTACATGTTTATTATCAGGTGGTAGGGTCAACCAGTTATAGCAGTGCCACCGAATGAAAACATCTCTCTCCAGAACTATCAAAAACAGAAAATAGGAAAATACAAATGAAGAAGTATCAACACCAGACTATTTGACCAAAAAAAGGGCCAGACCTCCTTTCACTCATCATTCACATCTTCAGAATTCTTGGCACAATCCAATACACTACAACAGCAACCACAATTTTTCCAATACATATACTTGCACCTGGTATTTATTTTTTTAAAGGTAATCATCATCATCAACACCATTATTATCCTAAACTTATCCTCACTATTACAATACATTGTTGGTAAGATCCAAGTACAGTACAATATACGAGTAGGACAGTATAATACCTGTTGGATGGAGAACATTCATACATGCCTGTGAAGCAGATTACAGTATTCATAA
Source organism: Coenobita brevimanus (assembly GCF_032717465.1). NCBI lineage: Eukaryota > Metazoa > Arthropoda > Malacostraca > Decapoda > Coenobitidae > Coenobita > Coenobita brevimanus. Next base: position 4,815,918 of record NC_137030.1, on the reverse strand, counting down.
ATGACTCTGGGATGGTAACCATTCATAAACACCTGAAGGATAAAGACCATTCAGAAACAACATTAATTCAATTACTCCTTTACAATCCTCTGGCATTAGCTTTCTTTTGGCATACAATGACTGAAGAAATTACAAGAGTATTCTACCAATAATTTATATACATCTGGCATTAACCTGAACTACAGCAACTGCAATATTTCTACAACTAATGCACTTACCTCTGGCATTAATTTTTTTGCCGTCAATGAATCTATGACCCACTGCACGTCCAGCACCCAGCACCCAGCCGCCACACCAAAAAGGTATTTCAATGTGCGCTGAGCCAGCCTCTCCTTGTCAGTCTTGACCACAACATGCGTGGTGTCCGGCGCAAATGACCTCTTGATCGACAACCCAGACAACCCGACGTTCTTGATCATGTCCTGCACCTTCCTCATTTCTGTAGAATTCAAGCCCGTGCACACCAGCTGGGGTGGACCATTTGTCTTGTACCGCACTGCCCTTGGTTTTGGCCTAGGGGGAAAACTTAATATTGTAACTGTAGAAAACTTGATAATTTCCCTCCTTTTCCATCACTTATAAATAGTAAAGCATGTCCTTGTCATCAGCTGCAATTTTGGATGTTCTTCCTTGCTAGTTGATCCCACTGTAAACTCAAGAAAATTATCTATTACAGTTCCATTACAACCTATAATGCTGTTTTACCATTTCTCTTCATTTATATAACCATCATCATCATCATCATCATCTGGACCTCCATTCTCACCTTTGGGAAAAGTTAGGAATAGCAAATTTATATAACCAACTACAGTATATATCATCATCATCATCCAGACCTCCTTTCCCACCCTAGGGCACGGTGAGGAGTAGCAACATGCAGACAGACTGTTTGCCCAATCCAATGGGCCATGCTTCCATTCACTCGTCATTCAAGCCCCAGGAATCCTGGCTCTATCATTACGTCAAAAACTTTCACCACATTCTGTAGCTTCAAATGAAAGTATCTGATAGTGTCAATCCAATTAGACAAAATACTGTAGTCAAAGCACATCTCTGACTTACTATGGGTACTGCAGGTTATATGACAAATGGAAAATAGCCAATTCTATACTACTTGAGTTGAGACAAGAGGCTAGACTAAATACAATCGACCCTCCTTTCCCATATCCCGATTTCCAGGTTTTCAGATTTCACGGACATGGTCTGAGGCCAGACAATATTATCAAATGCTGGACAAATGCCCGTACAAATCCGGGATTCTCACAAAAGTCCGGCCATTATACTCGCATATAAAACTATAACCAGTCTGCTGCACAACACAGTATAATTTTAGCAAGGTTTTGACTCAATAAGGGTCATTTGTAACACACACAAGAAGAAATTTTCATACATGAAAAGCATCTTGGCCACCAACCTGCTTCACCCCACCAGTTCCTTCTAACTCGTGGCAATATCCCATTTGCTTCTTACCTTTCTCAAATGCCACTATAAATAATTTACTGCATAACAGTAAAATTTAAGGAAGGCTTGGACACAATAAAACTCATAAGTAATAATAAAAATATTCTCTTACAGCCAAAGGCAATGGGATACATTCCTACTCACTTAGCTCACCTGACTCAGTGCGACTAAATACCGAATCGGCACTTTTCATTGGGAAATATTTTAATTTTTTTTGCCACAGAAGCTCATACACACCTCATTATCTGAAATCTGCTAAAAAAATTGTACTTAATAACACTTTAAAAAAAATTAGGTTTCAGAGCTAAAATGCGCCAATGGTAGCAGATATTTCCCTTTCAGATCGTCAGCACGCCTTGACAGACTTCTGTTTTGCATAAATATTTATTCTGAGTACAAAAAAATGTATCTGCATTGTAAACTGATATTCATACAAAACAAAAGTCCGTTAAGACAAGTTGTTAGGCTACAGGCAAAACACTTCTGCTAACTTTAAGAAATTTTTACTATGAATCCTGATTTTCTATTAATAATTAAATTAATCACAAATTTTTTACTGAATTTCAGATAATTAGGTGTGCAAACCTATATGGTGATAAAGATTAAAATATTTTCCAATTAAAATTGCTGATTCGGTCCAAGATCAAAGATCACATTAAATGATTACGTGTGTGTATGTTGGTCAGCTGATAAGTGGTTGGCTCACCTTGTGGTGTTCCATTCCTTGTTCATTTTCCTCTTTTTCCTCAGCTTTCTGAGCTTCTATCATACTCTCCACATACTCGTCAACAACTGTCTAAATAACCATTCTTAGGGTTGTAGCTAGCAAAATACCATTATTGTGTCAGTTATTATTATTGTTATTATGGCAGTGTTACTATTTTATGTACTGTGTATGTTAGTCATGTTGGTATAGGTAGCCTACATTCCAGAATGCTCTAGAATATCGGAATAATTGCCAAACAATATTGGGTAATTTGGACAAAGTATGGTAAAAGTCCGGGGAATGGTATGTGGGGCCAGACTTCTGCGATTCCCGGACTTCTAGGGTTCCCGGACTGGTCTCCCCACCTTTTAGTCCAGGAAATGGAGGGTCTAGTGTACAGTATAAGGGTCAGACCAAGCTACACTGACAACATTAACCCCTTTGAACATACATGTACTTTACATTGTACTCTTGCAAGCACAACATTGTTTTATTCAGCCTGGACACACCCCTATTAAAGGAGGAAGTACTTAGGACTACAGCTAACTTTTCCAGATCAACAGGTCTCTACAAATTTGAATAAAATCATCTGGTGGCAACAAACAATATACGTAATAATTTGTCACTGGATTGAAAGAGGTAAAGCACATGACTGAAACCATAAGCAATAAACGTTTTCTTATATTAACAGTTTTCTCCAGTGCAGCAACTTACGGTGAAGGCTTCTCCTCTGCATGGGACAACACACTAGGCAGCTCTGACATATTGAGGTCTGGCAGGCTGGAGAAGATCTCATCAGAGTCATTGTCACTATCAGCTGAAGGACATGTTGGCGGCAGTTCCTCTGGCTCAGTCACTGGTTTCTCACAATCTTTGAACAAATGCAAAATATTTATCATCATCACCATCACCATCACCATCACCATCACCACCACCACCACCACCACCACCACCACAAAGACTTTTTTCACACCTAAAAACATGACATAGGATCCAGAAACAAGGAACAAGAATATACAAATGATGGGGAATTAACACCAAGCTCAGTGAAAACACACAAGCATCCACATATCATTTAGGCCCTGGAGTCCTGGCATTATCTTACAGGCCAAAAAATCTTCACTTTTTAATTTACTTTTTATAAATATAGAAAATTTACTAGCACCTCAACTGCTGAAAGATAAATTCCAAAGCATCACATGCGACAATGGGCCACTCCTCACAACATAGGTACTAATTTCACCTGATGTACCTCACTCTAGCAACAAAACCATTTCATTCCACTCTGTAATGCTGCCCCTCACATCACAACACACTTACTCACCTCATGAACCTCAATTTCACAAAACACTAAAATCCCACTCTGCCATCACTATAATGCTGCATCTCACAACATACACACCTCATGTACCTCACTCTCACAACACAGACAATCCTTCAATCTGGCCTTAACAGATTTTTGTCATCAATCAAGTTCACATCTACTTTAGCCAGAAGACACAACAATAAACAACAATGAACAAAACAACAAACAATAGCAATAAATAAATAATGACAACAGCAACAACTACAGCACAACGATATACAAAAAAAAACATAACTCCCCTTACCTTCCTTGTTTGTATTCTTCTTCATCTCTGCCTCTAACTCTCTTACTCTTGCCCTTAACTGCTCCACCTCATCCTGTATGGGTGGAGAACAGAAGTTACTGGAAATTAGATACAGTTAAGGTCTTGTTATACGTTGCTTTACCTGACAAAGCCAATAGCAAAATCATTAACTTCCTAAATGTTACATCAAAACAACAACTATAGGGTGGTCCATATACCATGCACCCTTTGCCACCAGCAGGAAAATTCTCATAAGTTATTAGGACAGCTCTGTCAGCATTACCAGTGTGTACCCTACATAAAGTTTTTCTTCTCATGACCATTTTCAAGCTACATAGTATATCTTCTTTTTATATCTACTGATTGCAAGGATAGTTACTAATGTCATGAAGCATCCAAAGTGTCTGTTCTGACACCAGAACACTGAGCTACCCCTCCAACTTATGCACTAGACAAAGGGTTGCACTATAAGGCCAACACTACACATCCTCCTGAAAAGCACACAGTACTCCATAAAAAATGATACCAAAAACACCTTGACCTGCTGCTGTTTCTGCATGCTAATGGCCTCACTCTGGGAGAAGAAGGCACTGCTGTGGCTCACTGTCTCCATCATAAGCTTCCTAATTGTTACCATACTATACAGTATTAAATGCTCAATATATTCTAGCTGAAGACATACTGTATAGTTTTCTATAAAAGCCGTTACCTACCTTGACCTGCTGCCGTTTCTGCGTGCTGACGGCCTCGCTCTGAGAGGAAAAGGCGCTGCTGTGGCTTGCTGTCTCCATCCCATCACTTGTCTCCTCATCTGAGTTATTCACCACTGACACATCTGAGGTAAATCATGAATGGCCCCCTTTAAACCAACTGAATCCATCTAACATTTCATTCAGTTTAAATGCTGCTGGGAGGCAACGTTATTCAGCTTAGGAATGACTATATCTAACCCTTTCAAATATCTGGGAACTACCAGTATACAGTACTGTGCAAATACAGGTATGGCAAAGTGAAGGGTGAAATTTAGATCACTTCAAGGGGGATGGGTAACTGGAGGGCATGGCTGCAATTCTGAAAGGTATATGGGTTAGTACGGAGGTTAAGAGAGCCCTACGTGAATATTTTATAACCGACACTTGTATGGTCGCGAAACCTGGGCAGTGAGTGAAACAGAACTGTCTAGGCTGCTAGCTGCAGAAATTATTCTTCTTAAAACAGCTGCTGGCACAGGAGGCACAGAGGGTGTAAGTAATACCCCACCTCGGGGTGGGACTGGACGTCTGGATTATGATGATGATGATGATGAAGATGATGACGATGATGATGATTGGAATGGAAGAAATCTACACATGGAATAACTGAGTGGATGCAGTGAAATGTAGATCACATGGAAACGGTATCACATAATTTGATAATTAATACAAGGTACATTCCAATTTTTTTTTCTCTCTATGCACAAAGAATCCAAAGCCTTAAATCCTCCAAAATCTGTCCTTCCCACTAAGTTTAACGAAAGCAAGTCAAACTCAAGACCCATTAATATCAAAATGTCCCATCAGATTGCACGGGAAGGAAAAGGGATCAAAATCATCATCATCGGCAGCAGCAGCAGCAGCAAGACCTTTTTTTACACATCTAAATAGGGGGTGAAGTACAATCCAGAAACACAAAACGAGAAAGTACAGAAGTGTGAGAACTATCAACAGCATGTCCAGCAAAGTGAACCACAAAATCTTTCATACATCAATCAAGCCCTTAAATCCTTGTTTCATCTCACATGCCTAACAATCTGCACATCTGCAAGTTCAAAACAGATTGGATAAATGTAGATATGGTGTCAGGGCAACATGAGTCTAGTTTAAATAATGTATATCGTACTAAATAGGGTAAATACAGTTTTTATTTCTTTATGCATATGCATCATATTCATCCACCAATTGAGTTATTCCATCAATTATAACATTAGAATGGGTGCCAACTCATGTGCTCTTTTGTACACACTTCAACAACTATACCAAGCAAGAAGGCATAACAATTCTGATGAGATTTACCTTCATTAACCTTCTCTTTCCGCCCCTTAGCAGATTCTGTTGAATGCTTGTTGGTGGCCTCAACCTCCTGCGGTGTGCACAGGTCCTCAAATATATCATTATCAGCGTCCAGCAGCATCTCGGCCATACTCAATGACCTGTCAACCTTAGTAAACAGTTTTCTGGTGTCTACTGAGAAGGTGGGAGCAACTGAGCTTGTATGCATCGACACCTGTGAGGCCCCACTTACTGTTGCTCCAGAACTTGTCGTAGTTTCAGATCTGGTTGCAGCAGCTTCAGATCTTGTAATAACTTTACTTGAGCCCCTGGTTTTCTCACTGCTGGAAGTCTTTATACTACTGGAGTCTCTGGCGCTCTCACCACCTGAATTCTTTATATCAGGTGCATTCTGGGAGTTTCTTATCTTAATACTATTATCTGAGACTGGGCTGCTGGATCTCTTGGAACTGTCTTCACTGGATTGTTTGGTACCTAAATTACCAGATCTTGCTTTCTCACGGGATTTTTTGATGATGTCCATATCCATATTTACATTCCGCAAGGCCTCAGCAGTGTTTGGGATTTCCTCATCGGACGTACCCGAGAGAGTCACCGGAGGGGGGTCATCAAAGACCATCATCATATCCTTGTCTTTCTGGGAATCCTCAATGGTGACAACAGAATCTCTGTCATCATCACACTGTTTAGTCAGGTCTTTATCCGGATGTCCAAACACCTCCCAGACATTGAGATCCATTCGCTCCAGGTTCCTCATCTCCTCAGAATCCAGATCATGTAATTCAGGATCTTCTAGCTTATCTTTCTGCGACTCCCTAACAGATGACGGAGGACTACTGTTACTGCTTGGTATAGCTTTAGCTCTTCGCTTGTGAGGATTTGATATCACCTCAGAATCACTGTCCTCAGAACTTGACCCCGAGCTAGCAGGCTTACTTATCCTCCGGTACTTTCGCTTAAAAGAATTACTAACGGTCTTGAGGGAACTGCATTCACTTGAAGACTCTGAATCGTCCTCCGTGTGGCAGTGACCGATGACCAGATTTTCCATTCCATGCTTTTTACCCGTTCGACTAGACAATTCTGTGGACAATATCTGCTTGCTTGCTGTGGGTTTATTCTGCGAGTTAAATGTTTTCAGACCATCCTGGGATATGTGCTCTTGACTCTGCACAACCTCAACTTTATCAATGACAGAATTTTTGCCGTCGGTTATAACCTGCGACATTATATTCCCCAGCACTGGCTGACCAGATTGCAATGGTTTTCTTCGTAGTCTACTGAAGGCTGGCTGCAGATTTCCTGAGTTCTTCAAATTCTCCTTTTCAACCTCCACCAGCTCTTCCACATCTGTCTTTTGTACTTGGGTCTTCTCTCTGAGCTTTTGTTTCTCCACAGGTTCTTCCACATCTGTCTTTTGTACCTGGGTCCTTTCTTTGAGCTTTTGTTTCTCCACTAGCTCTTCCACTTCTGTCTTTTGTACTTGGGTCTTTTCCTTGAGCTTTTGTTTCTCCACTAACTCTTCCACTTCTGTCTTTTGTACTTGGGTCTTATCTCTAAGCCTCTGATTTAAACTCTTCTCAAACTTATCTGCTGGCTTTGTGGCATTGTCACTCATGCACAACTTCTTGTTATTACTTGTCTGGATCTTCTCATCCATGCTGGCTAGAAGACTTCCTGACATCTGGCTCTCTCCATCATCTTCCATCTGATCTACCAATGAGCCTTTACCATCTGTATTCAAACTGTCAAGAGCTGATTTGTCACGCATTACCTCCTCTGAATGTATGGCATATGTACCAAAGTCTTCCACTGTCCCTGATTTTCCCACACCAAGATCTTCCACTGTCCTTGACTTTCCTCCACCTAGGTCTCCCACTGTCCTTGATTTTCCTCTACCAAGATCTACTGTCCTTGATTTCCCTGCACCATGATCTTCCAATGTTCTTAATTTACCTGCGCCACAGGCATCCTCTGTCCTCGGTTTTCCTGCCTGTTCATCATCTCTGCTATGCTTTGTCTGCAGTTTATCTTTCACTGCTTCAGGCACCCTTGATTTGGATACAACTTTGCTTTCCACAGTTTCCACATCTGCACTGACTCCACTGCAGCTAACATCAATACCTGGCAAGGGTAACATCGAGAGAATATCCTCCGTGGGGTAACTATTCGGTATAACTTCACTATCTGGTACTATTACTTCACCCTCTGATTCCTCCTCCATTGGTTCCTTGTTCTCTTCTGTGGTGGATTCTGCTGTTTCTTCTCTCTCAACTGCCTCACTTAACAGCTTTGAATCTTTGTGAGTTTTGCTTCCAGAGGCTCTGTGAACCACTGTCTCTTTATCTGAGACTTTGTGAGCTGCCTCGAGTTTATCTGAATCTCTGGGTTCATTCTCATTTGCAGTTTTGTAAGCCTGGCCGGGAGCACCTGTCTGAGAGGTCTGGCCACATCCACAGCATTCCCTGAAAATAAGAAAAATGATTAAGCAACACAAACAGCTTATGCCCATGATTCTGATGACATAATGTATTTCTGTAATTCATTCTTGACACCACCAGCTGATGATATTGAAGTTTGGAATGCCCTCTCATACTAAAGGAGGATAATAAAGGCTATATCTAACTAATCTCATCCGGAAAATCTCTCTTCCTAATAATACAACTGTCTGGGGATAGCAGCATCATTATAAAAGTGTGTCATCATAATGACGGGCATAAACACAAGGTCAGTGTGTTGTGAAGTATCTTTACACTTGATTTGCAATATGTATTTATTTTCTTCTGATTAGCTACCCGAGACAATTTTATTTAGTCCACTACTGACAACTCTTTCACAGGGCATTACAAACTATCCTATACAGTCCTGCACTAAGCAAACAAAGCTTTATGATGATGATGACTACTTACTAAATTCATTCTACCCTTTGGCTCTCCTGGATTCAAACTGGCCAAATCTAAGGGTACAGAAAGAAAAAGGTGGAGAATAAATAATGGAAAACTAAGCAAGATAAGACACAGCCAACCAAGACATCCCGAGAGAAGGGGCATACCTGTGCCTATCCCACCGAGTAATCATAAGCCACATCACCACACCACACTGCACTGTGACAGACCTCTCTACACCCCATCACACATCACACCACACCTCTCCACACCACACCACACCTCTCTACACCACTATGAACCACACCTCTCTACACAACTTCACATCACACCTTTACACCACTCCACACCATACCTCTACACCTCACCACTCCACACCTCTCTACACAACTTCACATCACACCTTTACACCACTCCACACCATACCTCTACACCACACCACACCACACCTCTCTCTACCAGACCATGCCGCACACCACATACCTGTGACTATCCCGCTGAGCAGTCATGAGCGCCATGTACTTGAGCAGCACTTGGTATACTTCACAGGGCACAGCATGGAGGCACAGGTCCCTCATCCTGCTGCCAGATGACTCCAACATCTTTGCATCACCTGCGGCCACCTCACACCTATTCAACACATCACATGTTAGTTCTCCTCCAAGAATGTTTTTCCTTGCTCTCTGGACCCTACTTCACCTAATCTTCATGTGGGAAAAGAAGCCTGGATGATGATGATGATGATGATTATAACCAATGTTATTATTTTATTATTATTTTCATTATTATTATTATTGGTGATGATGATGACAATGATTACTATTATTATTATTTTCATTATTATATTATTGTTATTATTATTATTATTATTATCATCATTTTTGAAGGCTCCAACATGCTTGTATGCGTCGGCCTTGGTCATCCAGTGGCGGCTCTCCATGCTGCACGATCCATTGCAGCCTCCCTGTTCAGTCCCTTAACCCTGAGGTCACACTTAATTACCTCGTCCCATGTCATTCTCGGTCTACCTCTCATAACCCCACCCCCAATATTAACACCTCTCACCCAATTATCATCCCCCATCCTCTCCACATGCCCAAACCATCTCAATCCACCTCTCCTCATCACAACATCAATACACTCCAGTCCCATCCTACCTCTCAACTCTTCCATCGTTAACCCAGCCCCCCCAAGACCTTGCACGCAGGGATGCACTGCACATCCACCTAATCATTGTCATTTCTGTACGTCTGAGCCTGCGAATATCCTCCTCCTTTACTGCCAAGGTCTCACTACCAAACAGCATTACACTCCTAACACATGCTGTGTACAAAGACCCCTTAGCACGTAGGGAGAGTCCTCTCAATGTCAGGAGAGGCAACAGCTCCCTGAACTTCTTCCAACCACTTCTCACCCTAGCCACAGAGCTAGCTCCAGCCCCACCTCCAGCACACAAAATGTCTCCCAAATAACAAAACTCTTCTACACACTCAAGAGACTCACCAAGTTCAATCCTTTCGCGCCTGGCAATCTCCACCTGCTCTCCCCAACACGCCATACACATAAAATCAGCATTATCTCGCAGTCCACCTCTGATACCACTACATCTCTTGTGCATCCATTTATCACAAACACTGCATAAGATAGAATTACTTCCCACGCCCTTGTGGCAAACTGTACATGGCCACTCTCCCTCGTCTTTGACAGCACCACCACCAACTACAGATATCATCACTTCTGCTTTATCTGCATTTACCCTTAAGCCCTTATGCCCCATACCATCTCTCCACTTTCTAAACCTTTCCTCCGTCTCCCTCTCGTTTTCTGCAATCAACACCAAATCATCAGCATACAACATCTCCCACGGAAGTCCGTTTCTGAAGTCGCATGACAGGGCTTCAAGTACCATGATAATCAACATAGGACTCAAAACTGACCCCTGATGCACACCAACGTTCATGGAAAACTCTTCACTCAAATCTCCATTCACTCTTACCTGGGTGCAAGCACCCACATACATAGCCAAAACCACCCTGACCAGCCACTCCTCCAAACCAAGCTTTCTCACTGCCCACTTCACCATCTCTCTAGAGTCTAGGGACTCTGTCAAAGGCCTTTTCCAAATCAACAAAAACAAAATACAGCTCATGTACATTAAGTCTGAGATAGCAAAAGTGGCTCTATTGACAGGCATAGAAATGAATGACAGTCTGCAGATGAGTCAACGTGCTAATGATGGGGGATGGTTGAAGGAGTTGATACACGTTCTATGAACGATGTAAAGGGTTGTGGTAGCCCAGGGGAAAATGACAGGAGTCAAGAAAGAATGTTATGCATAATTTATTTATATTCGGACATAATGTACAGTCAGCTCCAAGTGTCTTGTTAACCCTGCCAACCCACTCTCACTCATGTGGTAATGACGCACTACTTCTGTGGGCTGGAGGCAGACAGCAGTGATTTTTCTTATGGCTTGATACAGTAAACTGACATTAACATAAGGCTGAATGATCCACACAGGATATAAAATGGAACATCTGTAAGGGTGTGGTGTTACTCAAAGTACAAGAAGGGAGAGGGGAGAGAAGTCAGAAGAACGGGAATGCCATGAGAATGAAGTGGCAAAACAACTGACCTGCAAGTATACGAACACCCTATAGTTTATGACTACTAATGCATTTTGAGATTTTAGGGCCTGGGTGTCCCCATAAGCTCCTACTCTTCTCCCCTTGTCCCCCTGGAGACATGTAAGACAATGACCAAAGGGAGATGGGATAATATCACTATTACCCATAATTACCCAGTTGAAATGTGGGACAGCTTCATTCCCTTTCCCCTCCACTCTTCGTCTCCCACTCACTGTGCTTCGGTGCTTCACCACCACCGTTCACTTTCCAGTTCACCTGACTCTCCCCTCCCCTCTCCCCCTTCCCTTACCTCACTCCCCTCCATCATCCTACCTCTTCCACCCTGCCACCACTTTCTTCTTCAAAGGCAGCATTATATACTGCAAGCAACACCACATACCCTCATGGAGATTCAACATTATATCTTATCCTCTGTGGATCATTCAACAGCATGTTGATAGGTCGACTTGCTGTATCACAATACTGTAATAAATAAGAAAAACCTCTGCTGTCTGCCTCCTACCCACACGAGTGGTGCGCTGTTGCCACACGAGTGAGAGTGGGATGGCAGGAGGTCACACAACTCTTGGAGTCAACTGTATGAAGACATACATGATACAGAGATGAAAAGGAATGGTGAGAGAAGCTATTTAAGTACGGTACGTAGAGAAAATGAATGAATGAGTGCTATAATGCATTTTTTTACTAACCTTACAAGAATCCTCAACCCCTTTCAGCTCAGTTGATGGTCAAGTGTAGTGAGACTGAAGGGCTGATCTGACTAGTTACCGAGGATCCATTCCTACCTCATAATTAAAGCTTATAAAGTTTTTTTGCAACCACAACTAATTATTCGGATTGTGTGAGTGACCTAATCCTGTCACATGTAAAGAAACTGAGTATATGAACATGTGAGTTGAGAGAGGATGGTGGAGAGGTATATTTTTCATTTGATAGCTAATAGTAAGCAAGGTAAAATTCTGAGAAGCACGGAGAAAAATCGGTGAGAGAAGTCTTCAGAGTGAAAAAATCAAAAAGGAAAATCTGAGACACAAATGAAAGAAGAGAGGATGATGATGATGATGGTGAAGACAACAACAGTTCAGAACCAGAAGACCACCTACGCCTATAGTTTTTTTACCTTATCTTGGCCCACATTCTGGTCCTTGTGCAGCATATTTCATCTAACTCAGTTGCATAATAAGTCAGTGTCTCTATAGCCTTTCCAATGCACTTCTTAGTAATGAGCATCATATTCCAGAGTTAATCTTTTGTTATAACTAAGTATTATAGATGGATGAAAGGCAATTTTAGACAATGTCAGAGTTGTTGTTCATGAACACCTATTTGTCTGACTAAGCAGACCCATTAACCACAGGCAAGCAACCACCCCTGGAGTGCTATCCCATGCAGTGAGCCACTACTCCCTAGAAATAATTGTGGAAGTTTGGTTCCTGGGTGGATACTGCATTTGTGTCTCTCCAGCCATTTAACAGGGGTATCACAGTAGGCATCACTTCATCCCATGATCCGGTTATGGTTCCCACCCAAGGCTGTAAATGGTTTGGGCTACAAGAAACCATTAGATTTTGTCACTCAGTGTAAATCCACCTTAAGTGAAAAGAAAAATAATAAATAGTGGCACAAAGGAAAGGGAGAAGTATGAAGAGAGGGGGGCTGACATGGTAAAAGAATGATAAAGGTGAAGAAAGAAGTAGGCAGCAGTACATCAAGTGAGTGGATGATGGTCATCACTCCAAATTAGAGTGAAAAGAGTATACAAACTCACCCTTTAGTGCACAGTGGCCCCAAAGACTTGAACGGGACAAACTGTGACCTGTGACTGTAATGAGAACTTGAAGATGAGGTTGGGGACGTTACTGGTGGTGAAGCTGAACTGTCTGATGTTTTTTCTTCACCAGGGTCACTCATTGAGGCAAGAGTGGGACTTATTGTATGGTGGGGCAGTCTGGGCTTGCTTGCAATGGTCGAAACTGATGCCGCTGTTGATGTTGCCTCTGTTTTACTTTCTACATTTTCTTCTGTTTTATTATCTTTGATGCCTTCTTTCAAACTAACCCTCACATTTCCCAGGTATGTGCCTCCCTCATCCATTTCCTTTCCTGGTCTCCCTTCATCCATTTCCTCTTCTGGTCTCCCTTCATCCATTTCCTCCTCTGGTCTCCCTTCATCCATTTCTTCCTCTGGTCTCTCTTCATCCATTTCCTCCTCTGGTCTCCCTTCATCCACTTCCTCCTCTGGTCTGCCATCACTTGTTTCGTCTGGTCTGCCTTCATCCATTTCCTCTTCAGTGCTTGCTCCTTCTTTCTCTATTTCAGTGTCCACTATTTCTTTCTTTTTTACATTAGTTCCCTGCACTCTCATTCCTCTTCTGGCTCCCTCTCTCCTCTTCCCTTGAGTACTTAGTCCCTCCATCTCCTCTTCTGCATTAGCTGCAGGCATTTCAACATTCCTGTCCCCACTATTTTGCCTTGTTTTTCTCTGTCTCTCCATGTGAGGTTGTGGTATTCCTGTTTTCTCTTTTACACTGAACTGCTGTGTTCTGTTTTCTTCTACACTGTTAAGTACACCTGGCAGCCTCTTTTTATCCTCTGTGGGAAAAGACCGTGTTTTTTTATCTGTAGCTTTGGGATTGCTTTTGTTCTCTGTGACAGGTGACCTCTTTTTATTTAATGAAGAAGGCCGTGCTTTTGCCTTCTCTTCAGCTCTAGGATTTTCTTTGTCCTCTACAGCCTGTCTCGTTTTCCTCCTCTCTATACTGGGCTGTGGAATTTCTCTCTGATTCACCTGAGGTTGAAGCTTTCTCTTATCCAAATCAGGCTTCAAATTACTCACCTCCTTCTCACAGCTAGGATCAACGTTGTTTGGAGACTGGGCTGAGGATTTACCTGACCCACTACCAGCAAAAAGATTTTCCTTACTGACAGAAAGGGAGAACGTTCTCCTTGTCAATTTTGAAGAACGTATTGAGTTCTTTCCACTGCCATCAGATGTACCACTGAGTTTTGGCAACTTCAAGGACTCTGACATTTCTTTTCCTTTTATTTCATTTGATGGCTTTGATAAGGATTCTCTAAAATTATCAGGAGAAACACCACTGCTTGAAGTCTTATAAAGATCTTTGGTATCCTGCCCTCCTTTTTTGGTTAATACTGATTCAGATTTTGAAGACTGTCTGGCTGACTTTGAGTTTTCCCTTCCTACTTCCATAATATCATCATCAACTAAGAAAGGTTCTGTGTCTGGAAGCAGTGAAGGCAATTCTGGCACTGTCTTCCTAGAATCATCATTATTCTTTCTGGAGCCTTTCAAACTAATGCTACCTTTTCTTGATACATCTTTCTTGCTACTAGCTTGTAGATCACGGTCATCGTCTTCATCTTCTGATTCATGGCTACCCTCTTTTTGCTTAAGCTCAGAAACTATCTTTTTCAGTTTCAAGATTCGATCTTTCTTTGTCTCAGAAGTGTTGAGGTGTTCCACATCAAACTCCTGAGTGGCTTCGTCGATCGTAACATTTGTCTCAATCGATGAGACCAAGGCACCTGTGGAATGGAGAGAGGTGCCTCCTTCTGTTCGTGAGTCATTCATTGTTCGCTGTTCACCGCCAGTTATGTTCAAGCTTGTCTGGCGCACTTTGAGATCCTTACGAGCTCCTTCAACGTGTGACCAACCAGGGGACTTCAAACACTTGACATTCACGGGAGATGCCAGTACTTTCGTTACATCAACCAGCTTGACTCGCAGTTCGGAGGCATATCGGACATTTTGCTTGCCCTCAATTTTGGCCCTAGACAATGAAGATTTGGCACTTTCAGTACCACCTTCCCCTTTCTGATTCCCAGCAGTGCTTTGGTTGAATCGCACTCTCCTTTTATTGACGGGTGCCTTCGGTGGAGGCATAGCATCTTTGCTCTCCAGAACTACTGATGTGGATGTTCTATTAAGCTCGGTGTTATCTAGGGTTTCATTGATGAGGGAGATGTTCTGTCGGAGTAGCTCGTCCCTTTCCTTCGCCTTTTCTCGTTTGCTTTTTTCTTCTTCCGCAACAGACATGGTGCTAAGCTGGTGCTCCTCAATATCCTCAAACATCAAGCTAATGGCCTCTGCTTCTTCCCTGGCCTTTTCCGCTTTAGTCTTCCTCTTCTTGGTACTCAATGATCGATTACTGGTCTTACTGCAAATACTCTCGTTATCAGAGTCTCTCTCCTTAGGCACTTTGGGATTCCTCAGCTTCTCTTCATCGTCACTTTCCTCACCAGATCGCTTCCTCACTCTTTTTCTTGAAGCTTCTTGTTTCTTCAATCCTTGACTTACTTCAGCCTCATTTCTTGCTCCCTGCTTTGTATCCTCCTCCTCTGCTCCCTTAGTTATTGTAGCTTCCTTCCCAATTACTGCAGACTCGTTCCCAGCATTAGGCAACTGATCCACTGTCTGTGCTGGAGTTACAAACAAGAGACCAGCAGCCTTTTCCTCTTCCTCCTCATCTGACATACCTCCTTGTGAGTCTGATGCCGAAGTCATACTCTGAGGTCCATTTTCCTTTGCCTCTGATACAAGAACATCAAATTTGTCCTTAGTACTGACTGGACAGCTGTCTGGAATATCGTGTCTATCATCATCATCGTCATCATCCTCATGCCTAAGGACAATGCAAGAATCCACCTGTTTTTCCTGAGACAGATCCATTGTAACATCGGGGGGCTTTATGACACTAACATCAACATCAGTTTCTGGCTTCTTACTTCGGACAACAGGAGTACTCTGCTTAAGGAAGGCTGAATTAATACTCATGTTCCCACCAAGCACTGTGTCACGTGGGTTACCACTGCTTGACCTCACTGATATTCCTCGACCTCTCCCTCTGCCTCGCACCCTCCCTCTGCTAGCGCTCGATCCCCCTCTTACCTTGGTACCACTTACACTTGCACCGCCCCTTGTTCTCGGCTTGCTGGCTCCCCTACCTACTCCCTTTCTTATGATCACTTTCTTTGGGGTTTTTTGGCTGGGAATGAATGCATAAGGATCACCTTGTGACCCCTTAAAGTGTTCTCTCTGATCAAATATCTGAGTCTCTAACTCATGATGATTACTCTCTGAAGGTACATTATTCTGATTGCCAGTGCTATTAAAGATTGTACTGTT
This sequence comes from Coenobita brevimanus, assembly GCF_032717465.1. Lineage (NCBI taxonomy): Eukaryota > Metazoa > Arthropoda > Malacostraca > Decapoda > Coenobitidae > Coenobita > Coenobita brevimanus. The sequence continues at coordinate 4,799,415 of NC_137030.1, read as the reverse complement.
CTGTCTGGATTTGAAAAACTTAACACTGCTATTTGACGAAGCTTTGGATTTGCTGTCACTCTTCGAGCCGGATGCTACGGATGGCGGCTTCTCAGGATAAGTGACCTTCTTTGGGAATATTGAACCATCGGAATTCTCTGTGCCCATCGAACTGTCTTTTGATGATGTGGTACATTGAGCAAGTTTCTTTGGTGGGATGAGTGTTGAAGAATCAGACTCAGTGGTAGAGAAAGTATCAGTGGAATGTGAGGCTCCGATCCGAAAGCCAACCTCACGGCTGTTATCCAACCATTTGGCAACTTTATCTGCTGCTTTCTGCCGGCCCAACTTCTCACTAAGACGGTCTGAGCTTTCCACCGTATTTTGCAAGTTCTCCCCAGGGAAGACTATGTTATTATCAAAATGCTGGCTCGCTGACAACACCTCATCCTTGCCGTTCTTTCCATATGTATTGGCCGGCTTGGCTTTCCCTCCTTTTCCTGCAACACCCTTTCTTGAGTCAGCCTTGGCCCTACCTTTCATGGCCATGCCTCCTCTTGGGCTCTTCCCAGGCAGTACCACAGGGGCATTCACCTTTTCCAGCGCCTCCTGCTTGGTTGGGGAGGAGTACGAGTGTTCCTTCGAGATGACAGTCACCATGGCAGGTTTGCTCTTATGGCTGGTATCACCTTCACCAACCAAGGGGCCCTCTGTGTGTAGACTTAGCTCTGGAAAATGTAACAGTGATTTCTATGATTTCTGGTTCATAGTTAAATGATGCACATTTTTCTAGTTTAAAACTATTAAATTGCAAAGATGATTTTTAGATACTACTACTGTACTACTGAAAACATGGGTGGTATATGATGCTTGAATTTCTAATGTAAAACTGTGCTATAACACAACATCATTTTCATTACTGCTGCAGGTATACCCTGTAATTATGTGAAAGTCTCAGCCTAGCCTTTGACTGTGTATGATTGTGGTGAATTTCCTGCATGAGCGTTAACTCTGTGACTAGTTACAGTCCCAAGTTTACAGCCACATTACACTCTTACGGTTGTACATCCTTTAAATATAAATATATTAATTAATTAATTTTTTTAAAATCATTCCACTAACTGCACCTAACACTGAAACATGGATGATCTACGATAATATACGGACAACTCTGTGATGCAAGTGCAAATATTACCCTTGGCATTTTTAGTAATAAAATTTCCATAACAGCACAAAAGATGGTGTTTTACTGTGATACTCTAAGGAACCAGATTAACAGATTCATTTGTATTTAAGAAATTTGTTAATTTTCATATCTATCCAAGAAAGGGGTGCAATAATTTTTTGGCATACCTCCCACAGTTGGTGGTAGTCAGCCAGCTACTACTTGCTTTATCAGGTGTAAATAACCTGAACACAGAATTAGGACAATGGTTGCCTTACTGCATAGATTGACTGCTTGACTGATTACACAAAAAAGATCGTGGCGACTTTACCAGTACATCGCCTTCACTTCTCACCCACCTTGCCCTCCATTAGATGCCAATATCCTTTGTTTTGCTGGCCTGGCCCTGGGTTTTGGTGTAGGTATCTCAGGATTGTAAAGCTCCGTTGTGCCCCTCTTCCGTGTCCCTCGCCTTGGCTCGTCATTCTCCTCATTTTCAGAATCATCATCCTCCGCCGCGATAACAGGACGTGGCCTTGGTCGGTACTTTGAAGGAGTAACTGCAGGGAGATACAGGTAATCCTTATTTCAAGCTGTTCCATTTACACTAAGCTGCCACATGATTATGGACAAAAAAACTGGGCATAAATTCAACAGAAGTATTTTTTACTCTTCCCAATACTGTACATTCTAAATGCACAATCATCATCTCTAATATCTTACTCCTTCCTGTGAACCCCTTAATAGGAAATGGCCATGACATAACAAATTCTAGGCTGCTACCTCCCAACTCCTCCTTTCTCTAACAACTTCTCTAGGCACACATGGTCTTACTCTTCCAATATATCCTCAGTCTCACTTTCACATAATTTCTGTGGCAATATGATAATTTTTCAAACAGCTGTCACCAAAATCATAATGCAATTTCTTCTAGGGAAGCTATGGAGTCAATACAACTCACCATATAAACAGTAGTCCTTCTTGCTGTTGCTGATAATCTTCCATATGGCAGTCCTCAAACTACAGCACTGACTTTGGGATAACATGCCATCATCATCCTGAACTTTTCCCCACACAAAGATATGATGACACATAATACTTTACAGAGAGAACAAGGGTCCAACACAACCCAACTTCAAAAATTACAAAACCTTCTCAAGGTGTCTATAATCTTCCTCATAGCCATCACTAAGCTCTTGATGATAACACTGTTTCCTGAGGAAGCCAAACACTAAAACAATCCAACTTCAAAATGCAGTCCTCCTTATACTACTGATAATTATCCAATAGGCTGCTACCATACTCATTATCCAAATGCTTTTTCAGAAAGTACAGTATCTGAGGCCAGCAAAACTCACCTTCAAAACAGCAGTCCTTCTTGATGCTGTCTATAATTTTCCGCACAGCTACCACCAAGCTCGTGATCTTGACATTCTTTCCAAGGGAGCGTTTAGTGATGGAGGCCATACAAAGTGGGCACTGCGAGGCACTGCGGTGCCCCTTAAGCACCTGGTGGATGCAGTCACGGCAAAACGAGTGGCCACACTTGGTTGTCAGCGGGTTGTTTAGCATGTCCAGGCTGGAACCGGCAATACAACAGTTAACAAACTTAATTGCCTTAGCCTGGAAGTAGGTGTGAGATGCCCATCATCCATTCACTTGATGCAGTGCTGCCTACTTCTTCCTTCATGTCTATCATTCTTTTTCTGTGGTTGTCCTCCTCACTTCCTATTTCTCTCATCCTTCCTGTCACTATTTATTACTCTTCTTACTACTTCAGGTGACCCTACACTGGGTCACAAGCCATGTGGTTTCCTGTAACTCAGGAAACCATTTACAATGCTAGGTGATAACCATAAAGCCAATTAATGGGGTGACATGGAGCCTACTATGGTGCCCCTGGTGACTGGGTAGAGGCACAAATGCAGCATCCACCCAGGAACCAAACCTCTACACTAATCTCTAAACCTCACTCTGCTGTGGTGCTGTTAGCCACATGGGAACATCAGTTCACTGAACAGGATGGCTCTACATGGATGGTTGTTTGCTGCAGTTGATGGGTCTGCTCAACCAGACAGCCTGGGGTAGCACATTAACAACTTCCCTTAATCCCTGTTTATTCATTATCTGTCACCTGTCTTACCAGACTGAGGCATCTGGCAATTGACAGATACACAGATAAACTTCTTCACGGTCATTATGCTGAATAAATTGCCTAGTAGCGGCCAGAGGGAAAATGAAATACTGTAATGTCAAACAACTGGAGGAGTTAATGAAGACTCAACCCAATCACTAAGACGGCTCTCTCCTGAAGTGTGAAAAACATACAGCAATAGCAAAGATCCATCCATCCATCCATCATCCAATCCTATGTCACCCGATGAGAACCATAAGAGCCTAGGGCTAGGCAAGTTGGTCCTGACATTTAAGATGAGTGACCAGCCTCACTCATCCCTGAATGGCAGTACGTGAGCAATAAACCCCAGCCACCCCTTGGATATAAACCTACAAAGGCTCAATCCGATTGGAGCACACTAAACCACCAGGTGCCATAATATGGTTATATGGTTACCATCAAGTGTAGTAAATGGTTTCCTGGTGTACAGGAAACCATTCGGCTTGTTACTCAGTGTAAAGTCACCCACAGGAAGAAGGAAGAGGAAAGAATGAGGGAAAGAAAGACAGAAGAGGGAGTGTAAAGGCACCCGTAGGCAGATAACAGCTAATTAAAATTATTTTATTTTACTGATGGACTCGATGTTGGGACAAGCAGGAATTAGCAATCTATGGTAGCTACTTGTAATTACAATACAGTACAGTATTATAACAACTACAGTATATCATCATCTCTAATGTCTCACTTCCTACAAAGAGCCCCCTTTGGAGCAGATGACCATGGAAAAATGGTCTCAGAGCTACAGCACATCATTGTAATACCTCTCTTGCACTCTTAGTAACTCTTCGCTCACTTACAGCTTTCTCTTATTTAATATGTTGCTGCCTTCACACACCACACTCACCCTATGAACATCACTCTCAAAATGCATCTCTATAACTTCAACATCTCCGGAAGAACTTGTTTGCAGTGGCTCGACCTCCATAACTCATCAATTCTACATCCAGACAAGCTAGGGGCCATAACAAAGGGCCAGATTCTAAGAGGCATTGCTGGTTTTGTAGTACCTCTTCCTTAATGATTTATTTCACTACGGTATGTAGCTCTACCTTAACTTTCTGTTATATCTTATTTACAGTGTATTAACAGAATATCTATATAGTCTGTATCAAAAACATACAACAGGAGATTAAGTTATGTGCACAATTAATTCCTAAGGATGAGGCATTTTAAAATACCGTATCCTACAACCGACCTGATTTTAAAACTGTTGCAATACCCACCATATGTTACATTTGAGTGTCTGCTGCATGGTCTGCAACACTGCATTCAACTGGTTCAACCGTTCCTCCATCTTGACACACCACCCTCAAACAACCTAAAATAAAAACTACCAGTGAAGACCAAACATTCATTAGAGGTACAAACAGGCATCACTCAAGCCCTGGCTCCATCTCTGCCTGAGAATATATATATATTTTTTTTAACTAATCTGGCCAGTGCTAAACACTTATGATCAGCTTCTGTAACATGTCCTTGGGCAAATTTGCAGAACTTAAATATTATCCGAGAGGGCCCTCCGTCCGTGCTAAGAGATCTTTGTATGTGGCATATGCTAGGAGTGTAATGCTGTACAGTGGTGAGACCTGGGCAGTAAAGGAAAAGGATATTCGCAGGCTCAAACATACAGAAATGACAATGAATAAGTGGATGCACAGTGCGTCCTTGGGTGCAAGGCCTGAGGAGGCTAGGTTTATGATGGAAGAGTTGTGAGGTAGCATGGGACTGGAGAGTATTGGTGTTCTGATGAGGAGGGGTAGATTAAGATGGTTTGGGTATGTGGAGAGGATGGGGGATGATAACTGGGTGCAGAAAGTGAGAAATGTTACTTGGTACTGTTGGGGATAGGGTAGTGAGAGGTAGACCAAAAAGACCTGGGACGAGGTCATTGAGTGTGACCTCTGGGCTAAGGGACTAAATAGGGACGCTGCCAGAAATCGAGCAGCATGAAGAGCCGCCATTAGGTGACAAGGCCGACGCATGCAAGCATGCTGGAGCCTTCAAAAACAAAAAAGAACCCAATCAGTTCAACAACATTTTTTTTCTTACTCTAGTCCAATTAATGCCAGACAATGTGGTTCAGCTCTAGATATCTTGCTTTCTAACTCTCTGTCCCAATATCCATAGACCTAGATTCCATGACTGACAGATGATTATTTTTTCCTGCATACTCATGATTCAGAATTAATGTCCACGGCTATACTGTGTCACCAATGCATTTTACTATTCCTCTTGTACATACACAATTCTTTTCAACAATACTATATTAAAAAAAAAAAAAAAAGTGAAAAAACATCCCCAAGCTGTTTGGGTTAAAAGCAAACACTATAAGCCCCACCAGACCAGGAGTGTCTATAATTTTTGCTTAACCATCTGTCCACTGGAGGGAGGGGGGGAGGATAAGGATGAGGTAGAAGGATGGAGAAGGGAGGTACATGAGAGTGGGGGTGTAAGTTGGAGAGAGGGGAACCATATGGTAGAGGAGAGAATGACATGAAGGCACTTACCTTGTGATCATCAATTATGGGATTACGGTGCCATGCAACTGATAGAGATGGAATCACACCAGATTATTTTATTCATCTCTTGCAAGATTCTGGCTAAATTCTGAGTACAGTATGCATATTTCTCAGTGCTTTTCACATAAAGATCTCAATAACTGAGTAATTAGGTGGAGGGCTTCATGTGGAGAGGATGGAGACTGGCTGGAAGAGTGTATGTGAGTGAGGTGGAGGGGGAGATCAAGGATGAGATGGAGGGATGGAGTGGAGAAATATGCGAGGGAGAGATGTGTGAGCTGGTGGAAAGGCAGCCAGATGGTGGAGGAGAGCAACATGGGGGCAATTTATTTATGGCTAAACCATACATGATTAAAGTATCTGGCAAAAAATAGATAGACAGATAGAAAGGCTCCAAAACATTTCCATCTCTAGCCAATCTTAAGAAAAATGGGAGCAGCTCGACCTAACAAATATAACATAAAATTAATGGGAATAAACTACAGAATCAAAGTCATACCATAATAAATCAACATAAATACACTATGCAATCAAAATCATCATAAATAAACCAAGCAATCAAAATCATCATAAATCAACATAAATAAACTATGTTATGCAATCAAAATCATCATAAATCAACATAAATAAACTATGCAATCAAAATCATCATAAATCAACATAAATAAACTATGCAATCAAAATCATCATAAATCAACATAAATAAACTATGCAATCAAAATCATCATAAATCAACATAAATAAACTATGCAATCAAAATCATCATAAACCAACATAATTAAACTATGCAATCAACCAACATAAGTGTAACATGAAAAAATATATGATCATAATCAATAAAAAATACACAAGAGTAAAGTTGGAAATTATATATATGGGAGTTATTTTGAAACATTACATACTACCTAACCTATTATTAACTGGAGAAATGCTGATACTGGATAGGAAACTTACACCTCATATGATACCAACTAAAGTACAACAGATTTTCGAATAAAGGAAAAAGAAACTAGAGTAAAAGTTATGAAATCTGCATAAGGTCAGCCCTGATCCACCCACTCTTGCACAACCCCTCCCTTTCCCCCTGTCACCTTTAAAACCCACCATATATCCCCATTCCACACCTCCAATGGCCCCAATTACCGTTGGAGCACAATAAATCGCCTATAAATGGAGGGAAACGTCAAAATGGGGCCAAACCATTTTTTGTTGACATTTTCGCAGAGCTGTGCAAAATGTCGTGGGTGTGGCTCCAACTCCCACTAAATAAAACACTAACAGTAATTTGTCATAATGGCCACGGCAACACGGCTCAAACCCCGTCATCATCGCCATGGTGGAGGTCAGCATAAACCTGGAATATTCATGGTAAAATTTGAATTCAACTTCGCGCCAAAATTTTCATACGCTTAGTGGAGCAGAATCAGCTGATGTATTTCACCTTTATGTGGCTCACTGACACGATCATTTACCGTTATATTTAGCTCACAGGAGCCTTCATATGATGGACCGAATGCCTGTTCAAAACATAACTAAAAATTCAAACAGCTTACCTTACAAAAACGTAAATATCTATATTTCGTGCGGCCCTGCTCACATGGACAAAATTACTGGAGATTCCGGCCTATTTTGATTTCGGTCTCTGGCGGGGATGCTGTTTCGGACCAGACCCAATTGTTCGGCCCCGCGTTTGATTTGAACATGTTGCTACTTGGTAATTTAAGTAATGGCCATATAACGTCTCTGTTTTCATGTATAATGGGTGTGATTTATAAAGATTGTTAAAAAATAGAACGGTTTGTTTATTTTAGACACTGAACACTATTCTAAACGGCTGGATATTAAAGGAAAATAACTAATAGACTACTTTCTCAAATAACGTCGATATTGGATTTCGTTTACAAAGGATCAATAGGAAATACAATAAGTAGGTTCGTTAAGCTCTACACGACCTATGAACGGTTGGATATTAAGAGAAAAGTACAAAATTAGTTACACTGCTCAGGTAAAAGGAGAGGGAATACGGGAGGGGTACTGTGGGACAGGGAGGGGTGGGGGCGGCAGGGCGATAGGATGGGCGGGTCAAAAAAGGGCAGTTTTTTTGTGGTGCGATAACATGATGCAAGGTGGACTACAGGAGGGGGTAGTAGGAGTAGGAGTAGTGTATTAGCAGCGGGAAGAGTGAGAGCAGTATTAGTGTGCTAGTAGCAGTAGTAACTAGTAGTAGCAGCAGCAGTAATAGTAGTAGTAATAGTAGGAGGATGAGAAGGAGCAGTGGTAGTGTGGTAGTAGCAGTGGTAGTAGTAGGAGGAGGAGCAGTAATGTATTAGTAGTAGTAGCAGTAGTAGTAGTAGTAGTAATAGTAGTAGTAGTAGTAGTTGTTGTTGTTGTTGTTGTTGTAGCACTAGTAGTAGTGGCAGGAGGAGGAAGAGAAGTAAAAGTGAGAGAAGGAGTAGTAGTACTAGTGTAGTAGAAGCAGTAGTAGTAGTAGTAGTTTTTGTTGTTATTGTTGCTGTTATTGTTGTCGTTACTGTTATTGTTATTATTATTGTCGTTAATGTTAATATTGTTGTTGTTGTTGTTGTTGTTGTAGCTCCAGGTTCATCTGAAAACTGAACCCAGTGGACTGCAGGTTGAAGTTGCTATTCTCCTGCGGTTCACCATCCTCCTTTTGGGGGATAAGGAAGTAGTTGAGGGAAGTTTGCGTAGCCAGACAGTGGATCTGCCTGGTTATATCGGTGCCACCACGTGAAGGCGGCCCCGTGTGAGATTTGGAAGGAGGTGGAAAATGGGAGGAGATTGAGAAGAGAGAAAGATTGGAATAACATAGGAGATCGTGGTGGGAGGGGGGGATGGAGTTATGAAAGGAGCTGCGAGATGGAATAGGGAGCAGGAGGGAGCTAGGAGACGGAATAGGGAGCAGGAGGGAGCTGGGAGATGGAATAGGGATTAGGAGGGAGCTGAGAGACGGAATAGGGAGCAGGAGGGAGCTGGGAGATGGAATAGGGAGCAGGAGGGAGCTGAGAGACGGAATAGGGAGCAGGAGGGAGCTGAGAGACGGAATAGGGAGCAGGAGGGAGCTGGGAGATGGAATGGGGAGCAGGAGGGGAATATCTAAGGGAAAGTGGGTCTCATTTCTCTCTCTCTCTCTCTCTCTCTCTCTCTCTCTCTCTCTCTCTCTCTCTCTCTCTCTCTCTCCAAACATAGTCTTTTTTTTTTTCTGACTGGACTGGACTACTCTTACAGTTTAAATAGTATTGCATGAGATTAGGAATGAGTCTCCTTGGTTACTGGTCAAAACAACCCTTCAATCTGACTACACTTTGCCATCAACTAAGCTGAAAGGGAGTAGATCTGTGTCAAAATTCGAGTAAGCCTGACAAAGTGAAGGGATAAATGGAAGGGTATATTTGGCTTTTGTATTTCTAAAAGTCTCCACTGAGCTTAAAAGACGGCGAAGAAGAGAATGATGATGATGATGATAATGATGATAATGAAAATGGAGACGATGACGATGATGATGAAAAGAAGTTGATGATTATGATGAAAATGAAGATGACTGATGATGAAGAGGAAGAAAAAAAGATGATGGTGATGATGATGATGAGGATGAGGAGGAGGATTATGAAAAGAACAAGATAAAAAAATCCCCGAAGATATGTAACAAAAACAATATATACAAGTACTGAGCTGAAAAGGGTTAGGGATCGTTGTCAAAAAAAGAAAAAAAAAAGTATAGATGACGGCAGGGGAATGCATGGTGCAAGAGGCTGCGTGCAAGGGTGGGGGGGGGTGAAGGGGATACGGGGGCAGAGTCAGGGGGGGTCAGGGGTAAGGTGTGTGTGTGTGTGTGTGTGTGTGTGTGTGGGATGAATAATATAGTGTGTCCTTTGCTCCGGTAGAATTACAGAGTTGTCCCCACCCTGAGAGAGTTAATGGTGACTGTGATGACATCCTGGGTGACGCACTTGTTTATATTGTTGACCTAGTGCCACCACCAGCATGACAGGCAGCGTGATTCACTCCTGACAATAGCAATCTCTCCATCTCTCCATCACCATTTTTTTTTTTCCATGATTCACTTTTGACAATAACAACCTCATCATCATTCCTCCATCACCCCTCCCTTTTTCCTGTTTTTTTCCTTTCTTTTCTCATTCTCAACACTTAAGGTGAGAATGACCTGCCTTGCTCTTCCCTGAATGGCATTACGTGAACAACAAACCCCAATCTTCCTTCGGAGTCCCTTACAGCGTCAGAACTCGCTAAACCACCGCGCATCATTCGGTTATATGGCTACCACCCAATGTAGCAAATGGCTTCCTTGTTTACAGGAAATTATTTGGCCTGTCATTCAGTGTAGTCACCAGAAGATAAGACTACATCGAGTGAGTGGATAGTGAGCATCTCCTCATAGCGAAGGCTCACACTCGGTAAATACTGTACTGAGAATATCAAGAATATTCTTAATTTAAGCAGTCCAATTTTGATCAGTTTTTTTTTTTTTTTTTTATGTGTCCGACTCTGGGCAAAGGCTCAGGGCCTATTTCTTGGGGGCAGTTGCCTATCCCAAGGCCCAGTAGTCCTCCTACACCTCCACATGTCACCACTTCGGCGCTAACACCCACCGTCCATATTGAATACATGCTAGGACTGTCTCATACAGGACTGGTGTATTGGTATTAGCGGGGGTACTTTTACGACATGTCGGCGGGTCATCTGGTAGATCAGGAAAGTCTGCTTTTAGGAAATTCAAATCCTTAAACTGTTCCCTGCCCCAGCCGAGATTCGATCCTGGGTCCATTAGGACTGCAAGCCGCCTCTCTACCGATTCAGCCACCAGTTTTTTCACCCTCACAAGGTCAGTATTATTATATGTACTTGAATATTGGAGAGAGAGAGAGAGAGAGAGAGAGAGAGAGAGAGAGTAATCCAAGCAGTTCCTGATAAAGGATCCGCTTGCACAATGTTTGGTCCTTTCCTGTTCAATGTGATACTCCTATACTTCATATACTCACCTGTTTTCACTTGGGGAACACACAACAAAGCAGGTTAGTGACTATGTACACCCAAAAGCAAATTAAAAACGTATTTTTTTTTTTAATGCGAGGAAGAAGGAACCAAAAGCCGTGGGCCAGCTATTATTGTTCCTTCCAAGAGAAAAACAAAATACAAGAGAGGACCAAAATCAAGATCCGATCATTTCTTGATGCCTGGACACACTGCGTCTGAAAGACTGAAGATCATAGAAAGGAGGAAATACAGACAGAGAGAGACAGTTCTAGAGTTGACCTGTTGCATAAATGAAGGACTGGAAGTAACGGTTAACTCTTGCATTAGAGAGTTGGACAGAAAAGGGATGAGAGTTTGCTGCTAGACGGGTGCTACGCGCCCGTCGTAGAGGTAGAGGAATGCATGCAGACAGTTCAGAGGAGCAGTGACTATTGAAGTAGCGATAGAAAAGAGACGGAGGTTGAAGGGAGTCTGTAAGAGGAGGAGAGTTGATAAGACGAAATGCCTTTGACTCCACCCTATTGAGAAGAGCTGTATGTGGGGAGCCTCCCCACACATGAGAGTTGTACTCCACACAGGGGCGGATAAAACCCCTGTATAGAGTCAACAATTGTGCATGGGTAAAGAAGGAAGGGACTAGGCTTAGCACACCTAATCTCTTGGAAGCAGATTTTACAAGAGATGTAATATGATCTTTCCTAGATAAGTCCCAAGTAAATGAAACCCAAGCATGTTCAAGGATGATGCAGGATTAAGCTGAATATTATTAAACGTTAGTGGGTATACCTGTGGAAGATTTTGTTGGGTTAATAGGTGTAAAAACTGAGTCTTTGATGCATTAAAAACAACCAGATTATTTTTACCCCAGTCAGAGATACGAGCCAAGTCAGACATTAGGTGAGCCATAGCTTCATCCCTTGTTTGTTGCAGTAAATGCTGAGATGGACGTTGTGGGAACCGAATGGAAAGGAGAAGGGTGGAGTCATCAGCGTATGAGTGGATAGGGTTAGATGTACAGCTTAGAAGGTCATTGATGAATAAAGGGAAGAGAGTTGGTGATAGGACAGAGCCCTGAGGAACACCACTGTTGATAGATCGAGGAGAAGAACGATGTAATGTGATAGCGATTTGAGGCACACTGCATGAGAGTATGAGAATGAAGGAAGGATACTTTCATTCGAACAAGAAATACGGAAGACAGGACACACTGATTGCAGAAGATTGTCAACCAACTTTTGCTCATGACTGTATGTGAATTATTTAGAGCTGATGTGGTGATGGTATTGGATATTAGCGACATCAGACGATATTCCGAAATGTGGAAGCTCACTCTTCACATTTCTATTCCTGAGAGAGCCTGTTTGGCCGAGCAGACCCATCAACTGCAGGAATTGGAGAAGTAGGAAGAGAAGACAGACACAGAGACTGAAAAAAAGGGGGGAAGGAGGAAGTAAGCAACACTGCATCAAGTGAATTCATAAAGGTCGCCACCAACTTTTGGGACATTCTACTTGCTACATGAAATTTCTGCCACTGGAATAGACAAAAGATCTGTATAGGCTTGGTGGTTGCGCATTGAACTTAAAGTATTATGTGTGCACCTAATCTAGGGTATTTAGTATGGGAGGTGGTAGTATGTCCTTTCATATGTCTGTTTTCACTCTTTCACTTCGACCGTTGCCATATACAGACTGACACACATAAATATTGCCAATAGAACATCACCTTTCACGTGTATCAGTTCGAACAGGCACCCTGAAATACTCACTCCAAGGGGAGTCCACAGGGAGGGGCGCAGACGGGATGATGAAACACCCACCCCGAGGAGAGAACACAGGGAGGCACGTAAAGGGCCCAGACGAGACGGACCTACGTCACCCGCCACCATGCGCCCCTCTTCCCCCCAACAGAGCCAGCTGGAAGTACGCCACCCCACCACACTACTCTCCAGCCAGACCAGCACTATCCCGGATCAAGGTGGGACTTGTGTTCTCACAGTCCCCGTTAGGACTGCGGCTACGGCAACTCCCACTGTGCTTGCCAGGGAGGGAACGTCCACCGTACTTTCCTTACCTACAAACCCAAGCAGGACCGCGACGACGCCTATCTTGCTCATCAGGGAGGGAACGTCTACCATACTTCCCTCACCTGCAGGCCCCATTGGAAACAGGACCACGACAACGCCCACCGTGCATGTCAGGGAGAGGACGTCAACCGTACTCCTCTCACCTGAAGTCCTAGGGACTAGTAGAACCGCGGTGGCGCCCACCATGCCTGTTGGGGAGGGAACGTTCACTGTACTTCCCTCGTCTGCTATCCCTGCGGCTCCCTTTGAGGGCAACGCCCCTTGCTCGCCTCACTCCTCCAGAGGCCGAGTAGGACGACCCTCTCGCTCCCTCCACACCCCAAAAGGCGGAGCTCGCTCCGCAGTGGAGTCCCAGTTGGAGAGTGTCTGGAGTGGTCCCGTCGTGAGCCTGGGAGTGTGCTCACTACGGCCAGTGCCCCAACGTCACCAGCCACTGCCGGACTCTCCGAGGAAGAGACACCGCAAGCAGCCCCTGACGGCCTCTCGACGCTGGCGAGACTGCAGCCCCCAGCCGCCGAAGGACGCACCCAGGACTCCCGGCCAGGACCTACCAAGACCAACCGGCGAGCCGTCCTCCTCCTCAAAGGGCAGGCACAGAGCAGCGCGCCTGCTTGCCCTGTTCAGCCCCAGTCCCGAGGGCCACCGCACGCACCGAGGCCCAACCAGAGAAAGGCCTCCCTCTATGCCGCCCCGCAGCCCACACCGCATGATCCAGCACATGACAAGGGACCTGCACCTAACTCGAGAGCGCACACGTACCTGACAGGATGCCCCCCACACCTGGGCGACACCTGCAACTACCTGGTCTCCTGTTATCCAACTCTTATACTTATGTACTGCTATTGTGTTTGTTCTGTATCACTGTATTGTGTCCTGCTCTTGTATCTTTTCATGGTGATATACGTGTAAAATTGGCTAGCCTGTGATTGAGCCACATGCTCTACACCCAGTCTTGGAAAGAACCCGTGTTAGTTACTCGTACTCAGAGGGCAAAAAGTTGAGCTCTGAGTAAGCAGCATAACACACCCCTTCCTCAGTCACACTTCGCCAGCACGGGAAAATATAAATCTGGCTATCACTCTCCCTATGAGGAGAAAGTCAGGTACTGCCGGGGGTCCCGGTACTTCATTGGACCTAATACTCGAATGGACTGAGAAAAGAAAAGGCAATATAAATTACTGAGGAAAAAGTGTTACAATGTTTAGCACACGATAAAACGATACTTGAGTGTGTGGTATCACCTCTCTCTCTCTCTCTCTCTCTCTCTCTCTCTCTCCAGGCAGCATATTTCTAGTGAGAGATGTGGTCTCTCCTAAGGTTCCCTCACCCCTGCAGTTATATGGTCCATTGGTCCTAGGCTCTTAACTCTGGGGATTCTCTCTCTCTCTCTCTCTCTCTCTCTCTCTCCGCGTCATCATCATGGCAACTTGCTCACAGTTGCACCATTGCTTGCACCATCACTCTTTTTCAAAATTTAAAAATCTAATGCCTGTTTTTCCTGTGCCCTACGCAACTCTATAATTCTGTATATCAAAAGTGGTAACAAATTATAGTTTACTGCACATAAATGAAAATATCTAGAAGGTGACAGAGAAAGAGGTGGGGCAAGAGCATCGAATGTGTGACGGAGGGGATCGAGGCGGGTTATTTGAATGGTGGAGAATTTGGTTGTATTTACAGGTTTATGATCTATTGCCAGCCGTAACTGGTATCTATATATATATATTTTCTGTCGGAAGGACAAGGAAAGTTGCACCAGAAGTTTCACGTCTCTTTCTCTTTCTGCCTGTGAGGGTGATTCTGTTTTTGCTGTAGCTTTACCTGGAATTAGCTTTAGAAAGAGATAATTGACCATGCACAGTAATCTCTAACAGTAAGGGGTAAGCGGAGGCAGTTTCTAACCTTCTAATGAAAAAATTCTCGCCTCAACTTAATACAATCGCCCGCGAGTAAGCAAAAATGTCATGGGAAAGAAGGGATTAACCTCTTGGGCGTATCTATTCATCTTTGGAACTCTATGGTATAGAAAAATAATTCTGGTAAAATCAAGGTGTCTACTTTCAACAAAAGAAATAAAATAATTCTCAAATACTGATTAGAGAAATCTGAGTTATATGATGTGACATACAAACAATAAAATTTCTGCCAAAAATCTACGTAACTATTATTGTTAGTAAATGACGTCACAGGTGTCGTCTGTTGTCATCATTGGTGCTTGTGTTACTTCTTTACCGTTATTTAAGCCCCTGTCATGGTGCCTCCGCCTGACTAGCATCCTCGGTAAGCATGAGGGGGATATTTTAAACTATTTTTTGTACTAATTAGGTAATATTTAAGCATAGAGTGCCATTAATTAGGTGTAAATGAACGGATGAAAGAAGGATGAAGGGGCAGTTCAGAGACGTCACGCGATATTTTGGACAACTAAGACAGATGTGACAGTTGTTAATTACTCGTCACGCCATTAATAATACGTAGAATAAAGCATTCTTTTAGTTCATGACGTATTTAGTGAGTTGGGGTGACTAGCAGTGTGGAGTTGGGGAGTTATGTGTGAGTCATCGAGGAGTTAATGCAGAGAGGGGAGACGAGAAGAAAGAGGGAGGATACGACTGATAAAAGATGGAAAATACAGGGAGATTACTAAGATGGGAAGAATAAAGACATAAATGGAGGGATGTACGAACCATACTAGTAAATCAGATGTATCAATATGTTGACAGTTATAAATACTGAATCAATTCATATTTAATATTTCCATACATTTTGCATTTATGAAGTGAGGAGAGAATGGAGGGAAATGAGAGAGAGTATTCCAGTGATAAAAGAGGAAATGAAAGGCGATTAGGATGAAAAGGGAGAAAATACAGAAAGGGAGAGAGATGTGGCAGAATGAAAAAGATTGTACTGATTAAATTGTTCATCATTCATTCATTCATTGCCAGATGCCATGTATCCCAGAAGCAGGGTGGCCAAGGCTTAGAGTTAATTGTTTTACAGGGAGAGGCACTAATCCTCCACCAACCCCACTTAAAACGTGATTAAATTGTGTGGGGACTATTATCGGTACACAACACAAAAAAGCTTGAAAGTTTGTTGACTGGGTGGAAAGTGTGAATGGTATAAAGGAAGAGATAAAGATAAGAAAGATATGTGACAGAGATAAAGAGAGCAACAGCACTGATAGTGCAGTAGTGGAATTGAATCCTATTGTGACAAAGCAGGATTCCCCTCAGTGTTAAGGACTCTGGGGAATCCCGTTGTGGTAATACGCTTGGGATTTCATTAATGGTATCAGGCAGGCATAATTTTGAAGTGTAATGCTGTCTTCCTATTATTAGTAGCCAGTTTAATATTACTGTATGTGGTTATCAAATTGTGTATGGTACAAAAATGTAATAATGCTGTTTCTTCATTGTACTGTATGTGGATGTCAATATACTCTTGATACTGAAATGTAATATTGTACATTGGTTATGCAGTAGTTTTTAATGTAGGAGAATTACAGTATTGTGGATTGAAGTTATTCTGCTCATCTCCTGAAACCATCCACACCAAGGGTTTTTTTCAGCTTAAATAATCTAGTGTTATTGAGAAGAACATTTAAAAAGCTTAAAAATACCAGATCCTAGAAAGTGTAATGGAGATTGTTTCTGATGAGTTCACAATGTGAGGCCTTCCATTTTCTGAATAAATCATCTGTTGGTTGCAGGAATTAGACGTTACATATGTCATCTTATTGAAAGGCTTACTATCACATTAATCTGTTATAATCTAGACTACCAGTAGTCCATGATCAGGAGTTGTAGCTGTTGTATAGTCTACCATAAAATTGTTGTCTTGCATTTTTCTTACATTACAGTACAGTACTGGTATGGTATGGTAACACTTTCTGGTCCATGTGAAATTAACCTCCTGTGAATGTAATTTTCTGGTGGTAGTCAGAATAATTACAGTATTGGTATAGTAGTAGGAGTGACAACCATGGAAGGATTAATTTGATAGTGAAAGTAGTACCAGTAGTATTAGTAGTAATTGTTACCCTATGTTAATTTGATGCAGTATATATGTAACCCATTGGGCTACAGGTTGACAGTGTCCTCCAGTAGTCCACCATCCTCCTTTCAGAGGGTAGGGAGTGAGTTCAGTAACACTCGTGTAACCAGGCATTGTAGCTACAGTACACCTTTATATTGGTGCCATCATGTGAAGGCATGCCCTTCTAGCATCAGTGAAGGGATGGAGGTGTATGATGCTGCCTATATGCATCATATGGATGCATGAAGTTCAGAGTTACTGCTGTCTGTTTATCTAGTCATCTCTGTACTTGTATCTGTCTATTTGTCTGTTGGAAGAGATGCTAGAGATATTCCTAAACCTGGGAGAATATGTCCCAGTGACTCATGAAGCTTATCAGCATTTTATCTGTGCTTGACAAGCATGTGACAGTGTAACACTTTTATCGCTTTTGGTTATTGAATATCGTGTTATTACTTATACTTGCAGTCTTAAAAGTTCCAAAAGTTACCTGTGAAATTGAGTGATTTTAATGCTTCTTACTTTGATTCCAGCAACAGTGTAGTTACATTATACAGTATTCACAAGTTCTGTTTATCGTTTGTGATTCTGCTGTGTACTGGTAATGTATGTTGCTACACATTTTTTACATTTACTGTATTTAGTCAAAGTGATGGCCTACCATATTTCAGTTCCCAGGAGTTTGTTCTTTGATTGTGATGTAATGCCACCAAGGGAGGTAAACTGTTTATCTACCCTTTAATTGTGGTGGTTCTACACTTTGGTAGCCTAGCATTGGGCTCTACACCTCAGAGAGAGTGAAATGGAACTGGCAGTTAACAGATTCAGCTTTCAGTTTGCAATTTAAGCTTACATCAGATAGCCACAGTATATAGTACAATACAGTATTACATTAATAAAGTTAATGAAAATTGAAACATGGGTAAAATTTTATTAGACTGTTGGAACTTCTTGTGTGGTAGAATAAATGAAAGTAGCTACTCTTCAGTCCTGCAGATTTATATATTCACAGTCATGTAAGAAGTAGAAATGACCATTTGCAGATGTATCATTCATGTAACAGATATCAGATCATAAGTGCTAGATCTGCCATCCAGAAATGGAGTGGGAAGAAATAGTTGATGATAAGACAGTTGTAAAATAATCAGTCATTGGTTAAATTTTTTTATTGTTGTAAGTTGCTGTAAGTAGATGGCTGCAAGTGTGCTGTAATTAAAACTGATAGAAAAAAATATATAAAGTGAAGTTGTCACACTGTAAGGTTGTTGTTAGATGGCTTCCTTGCATAGGCCTAAATAAACCATAACCCAGATGCCTTAGTCCCTGAAGAGGTTGCCACAGATGAACTGTCTCCGTGCCAGTCTTGCCCTCTACCATCAAGCTACCCTCTCTGACTCTGTCCAACTCACCCCCCCCTCCCTCACTGTTATATCTCTCTACTCCATTCCTCCACCTCATTCTCGATGTCCTAACAAAACCCAGGCATTTAACATACAAAATAGTTTAATTACCAAATGTGCACACCAGTAACTGCGGCAGTGCAGTGATGCCCTTTATTTTATTCTTGCCATCTCCATACATTTTTTTTTTTTTCCCCAGCTTTAGATATACTTCTGATTAGATATGGCCTTCCTTTACCCCTTCACCACAAGACATTTCCCAAAAGCTGTTTGCTGATGATACAGTATTGTTGAGTGAAGACGAATGGGAGTTGCAGGGTTTGGTGAATGAATTTGGGGACAGTGTGTAGGAGGAGGAAGCTGAAAGTTAATGTAAACAAAAGTAAAGTTATGGTGTTTGAGAGGAATGAAGTCACAGAATGTACAGTAAGGTTGGATGGTGAGGATATGGAGAATGTGAGTCCATTCAAGTACTTGGGTAGTGTGATGAGTAAGGATGGAACTTTGGGGGATGAAGTGCGAGAAAGGGTACAGCAGGGAAAGAAGGTTGTTGGTTCACTGAAAACAGTGATGAGGAATAGGGAGGTGAGTATGGAAGTTAAGAAGTCACAGCATGATAGTATTGTGATCCCTACCCTGACGTATGGAAGTGAGGCATGGACCTTGCAAGAGGGGAACAAGTCAAGAATGAGAGCAGTAGAAATGAGTTACTTGAGAGGAGCATGTGTAGTGACATGGAGGGATAGGTTGACGAATGAAGAAGTGAAGGAACGTTGTGGGGTGGATGTGGATGTGGTTGAGAAGATTAGGAGAAATACACTGAGGTGGTTCGGACATGTGGAGAGAATGGAGAATGAAAGACTGACTAAGAGGGTGTATGTAGGTGAGGTGGAGGGAGGGAGAGGGAGGGGTAGACTGAGGATGAGGTGGAGGGATGGAGTTGAGAGGTATATGAGGGAGGGGGCGGTGAGTTGGGGGGAGAGTAGTCAAATGGTGGGTGACAGAGCGACTTGGAGGCGTTTTGTCTGTGGCCACCCTTTGCGGGATTAGGGCGTCGGGCTATAGATAGATAGATGGATAGATATTAGAATTATCCAGAGCTAGCAAGAATAGAAAAGAACATGTCAGTGGAGTGAAGGGCTTAATCGTAATGACACAGGAAGTCCAATTTCAGCCCCAGATATACCCGATCTTCATACTATTGACTTCAGTACTGTAGGAGAGGTATCATAGGGAGTTTCAGTGCCAGATATACTCTTGGAGCATTTTCAGTACAGCCCCACAACTTCAGTGATAGATAAATAGATTCTTTAATCTCCACAATGTATACTATAACAAATGAAAAAGAGAGAGAGAGAGAGAAAGAGTATACAGTAGTGTCAGACAATTTATTATTGCACAAAACATAATTTACCCAGTGATCATTTTCAGTGCCACAAAAGAAATCTCAGACAACTTCAGGACTAGATAAATAGTACTTAAATCATGTACTCAGCCACAGATAGTACAGAAAAAGTACAGTATCAAACAATTACTGCACCGAACATAGCCTACCTAATCATATCCTTCAGTACCCAAAGAGCAGCATCAGCATCTACAGTACATAACAACCATAGGAGATACCCCAAACAGAGTACCATATATACCAAACATAAGCAGCTAAACCATAATACAGTATAACTTAATTGCCATGGGGAAGCCCCAGACAGGATTCAGTACCATAGGTCCTTGTTCTGGTTGGTTTAGGAAGATCCCTAACACTTTTTTCTAAGTCTATCTATCTCTATCTATTGCCAGATGCCTCAATCCCGTTTGGAGTGGTCACAAACAAATTGCCTCCATGTCGCCCTGTCCCCCACCATTTCACTGCCCTGCTCCCAACTCACACCCCCCTCTCTCATATACCTCTCCACCCCATCCCTCCATCTCATCCTCGGCCTCCTCCTCCCTCTTCCCCCCTCCACCTCACTCACATACACTCTCTTCGTCAGTCTCTCACCCTCCATCCTCTCCACATGGCCAAACCACCTCAGTGTGTTCCTCATAACACTTCCTATCACATCCACACCACAACGCTCCTTTATATCCTCATTCGTCAGCCTGTCTCTCCATGTGACTCCACAGGCTCCTCTTAAATAACTCATTTCCACTGCTCTCACTCTTGACTTGTGTCCTTCCAACAACGTGCCTCATTTTTTCTAAGTGAGGTTGTTTATTACACTTTACTGCCATCTTCTGCATCATTAATTTTTTCCAGTATTGACGTACTCTGCATATATAACATTCAGAGGGATAATAACCATCCATACCTAAAAATAAATAGCTGAGGAAGAAGTGTTAGGGAGCCTTCTTAACTGACGAGAATGCAAGCCAGAGAAACAGTGTACCTGATCATTATATGCCAAAGGAAAAGCATTAAAAATAGTTTCAGTGCCATACATACTTAATCAGCATCTGTCACTACTTAAGTCACAGGAGAAGCATCAGATAAGTTTCAATACCATACTAAACTTGAAGGGTGATGAATGAAGCATGTGAGTGTGAATGTTAATGCATTTGAGGCGGAGTTAGGATTCCAGGGGCTTGAATGGTGAGCGAATGACAATGTGGCTTATTCAGTTTGGCGGAGTTTTGGTTAGTTTTTTTCCCTTTATCAGGTTTTTTTCCTTGCTCTTTGGACCCTATTTCATGTCATATATAGGTAGGAAAAGAAGTCTAGCTGATGATGATGATAAAGTTGATGATGATGATGATGATTCTGATGATAGCCAAACACAACCTATGTACACCTGATATACTCAAGCACCACATGGGAAGCCTAGACCAAGAGTGAAGTGCCTCATTATCTTATCAGTCACAGACAATGGGCCTGACACACAGCTATTAGGGAAAGGGAACACTATGCTTGGTTGTCTCAGTGTGTGTTTGGCCTACCGTCAGTTGTGTGTGTGTGTTTGAGTGCATTGGTGTTTGCTGTGTGTGTGTTTGGGATTTGCTAAGCCAAAGGAAACATGCCACAGAGTTTGTGGAGGGATATTCAGGTTTGTGGACTGACATTCGTGTTTGTATTAGAGTAGATATAGATTAGAGTGGATAGGTACAGTACTGGTGTAAAATGAACTGTATCATCATCATCATCAGTAGATTGGATTAATATAGTACTGGTATAGATAAAAGTGTGTCATAATCATCATCATCATCATCATCATCATCATCATCATCACCACTGCCACCACCACCACCACCATTAATGTCATCATCATCATCATCACCACCACTGCCATTATTGTCATCATCATCATCATCATCATCATCATTTTAACCTTGGTGTGTCTTAAGGATTTTCTGAGCCTAAGGAAACGTGATGTAGAGTTTGTGGAAGGATATGCTTTACAGCTTTCTTAATGAAATCACCGACACAGTCATTCACAGATCATTCGGGCCTTCAAAATCTTGGCTGCACCTCACAAGCACTTTTTTTTTTTTTCTTTACAGGCTAGAGTCAAGATTATGTTAATTATAGTAGACAGGTATAGAATAAACTGTAGTGGATGAATATAGTAAATGAATATGTATGGTACATGTAATGAATTATAATGATATAGATAAGGATGGATAAGATTATAATGTGTACCATACTTATAGATACTGATAAAGTTGGAAAGCATGACTGCCGTTGAAGTAAGCAACCTAATCCCTCCACAAAAAGAGATCTTCCTAAAGTAAAAAGTCATCTGGTGGCTGGAAGAAAATAATTAACCAACCGTAAAGGCATTATGATAGAAACAGATGTTAAGGGAGACTTTCTGGTACTTTCCTACAAGGATTCTCTTAAGTGAAACAAAATGTGAAATGGTAGCAAAACTGAATATAACAGTGTCATTGATTGAAGCGGGTTTGGAGGTCTTTTCTATTTTCCCCGCCCCATCAAGTTAACATTACAAGATATGGCTCCAGGCAATGGAAAAATAGACAGCTTGATTGATAATGTTGATAATATTGTTGTACTGTATGTGACTGTAAATATGCGGTATGTCAAGAGGTCAGAGATTGGTACTTGTATGCTGTAGCTATTTTGCATGATTGTGGCTCAGTGTATGTCATTAATGAAATACTGTAAGATGTGCCATTGTTAGCTAGCCTTTTTCTATGCAGTTGCAGTTCTCTAGGGTTGCTTGGTAGAAGAATTTATCCCATTTAAAAAATCTGGGACTGAGTTATGCTGATACTCTTATTACTTAACCTTGGTCTGTCTGACTGAGCAGACATGTTGACCACAGGTAAGAAACTGCTTCTGTGGGGCTGTCCTACAGGTACAGTACTGTCCATTCACCTCATAGGGATCCAGCACCTCCTTGTTGTAGGAAGCACCTCACTGGGGTCAGACCAGGGTCCTTACCATGGTGAGGTGTTAGGAAGTATGAGGAGGTTTGGCTTCCATATGGATGCTGCAGCAGTTCCTCCCAGGGTGCACGACACCACCTGTGTAGACTTCTTGTCAGAAAAAGTAAAGAGATTTTTTTTTTCTTCCTGAAAAAATAGGACCTATTTAGCTATTTTACTCTTTCAAGTCTTTCATAGCTGAGTAAAATGATAAATTCATGTGGCAGTAATGAGAGGAAATGAGAAAAGACATCCACTGATTGAAGGGATTCATAGAGATTGTTTCTGACCCGTACAGACAGAGGGTTTCTCCTAAGGTGAATGTAATCTTGTGGCAGTTCATAAAGTGAAGTAAAAGACATCCTGTAACAGAATAAAAGGGTTAAGAACAGTCGGTTATTGCACTGGCTAAGGATACTACAGTACAGTAAAGGACTTGGCTTTGCTAGGGAAGACCTCACAGTGCTCAGTACAGTGCATCATGAATAACATGCAAGCCAGTCAACGTTGATTTGTAGATTTTGAAAGAATGTAAACAACTGTTGTAGTTGGTTTGATTTCACACGAGGGAACTTGACCACTTCCTCTACGGTACTTGAATACAATGCTGTGCATGGCTGCATGAAGTTTGTTAAGTCTTAGTTATGAGGTAGGAGTGAGTCTCCATGGTTATTAGCAAATCAACCCTACAGTCTGACTGCGCTCGGCCATCAACTAAGCTAAAAAAAGTTGTTCATTTGTAAGGCAAGGTACCGTAACTGAGGTAGGAGACATGGAGAGACATAGTTGTGCAGTGTACTGGTCCAGACATGTTCATTATTTTAGATTTACATTTCTTCTCCCATTACCTTAAATGTTCAGAACTACATTAACTTATTGTCCAAAACCTGCAACCCAAAGGGGGGTACAATACTTTAGAATCGGCCGTTACTGTTTTAATCATAATAATGTCCCTTAATTATTTGTGTGTATTTTAATCTTCTTGTAGCACTGATAGTGTCTGAGGATCCAGTTAAAATGTAGTTTAGGTGCCTTGTGCTTTGGCATCAGTTCCTAAGAAGAGACTAGAGGTTTTGCAGTCATTTAATGCCACTTGGGACATAGGCTGGTTATCTACCTTTTATTGTTTTTGGCAGTGGTGATTTAGCCTCTGGGCTCAATGCCTCACAAGGGTAATATGGAAATTGAAGACAGAAATACTGCTAGTAATAAAATAAAAACAACCAGTTCCATTTTTATTTGAGGTGTAGGAGTTTTGAGGCCATAGTACCTTTGTTGAGCACATGTAAGGGTAGATGACCAGTCTGCTTCCCTTGGTGGCATTAAGTGATCAAAAAGCCTTCAGTTACCTCATGGGGATATAACCTGTGAAGGCTGTGACTTTGTGTAGGATGTTTTAACCACTAGACCATTGGTTGTAATATTATGTGCTTTAGGACAGTCATCCCATACTTTTCTTCACATTTCTGAATCTGTAATCTTGCCCTTGTTTTTGTGTGCAGGCCATCACCATGAGCGGAAGGGACGGGAGCCCCAAGATCTCACTCTCCATGCTCAAAGGACGCCCATCCAATCAGAGCGTTCCGTCCATCAGCTTTAGGTTTGACCCATCTGCCGAGAATGTCACGCAGGTTTCTGATCCAGAAGAAGGTTGGTATAAAATTAACTAATTGTTTAATGGCATTATGATATTCTTATATTACTGTATTAAACATTGCAGAGATGTATTGTTAATGGTAATAACTACAAGTGTGACCTTGTATATCTCATTTCAGAGGAGGAGGACCTTACGCCAGAAGTGACACAGGGCACCACCCTAGAGACTGGAAATGCAGCCACACCAAGAGCTGAGTCCCTGCGAGATACCTCTCCAGTCAAGGAGTACCTCAGTCGCTCCTTTGGCAAACGTTCCTCCAGCCTTGACAGCAACAGTGCCCCTTTAGGAGAGTCCACACCACCACACAAACCACCAGAGAGTGGAAGCCTGTTGTCCCGGATCACCAAGACCTTCGAGGAGAAGATTAATGAGATCCGAAAGGACAAGGATGGCAAGGTTGAGAAGGATAAGGATCGGCTGGGTACGAGTGGGGATGGGTCAAATGAGAGTGATGGTGGATCTGTCAGTGGTGATAGGTCCCCCTCCAAGGACAGGAAGCCCATTGACATAGTGCAGAAAACAGTGGATGAGGATAAGGCTTCTAAGGACAATGTCACGGATTCCCCTCCAAAGACCAAAACCAGCATTGTTCAAGACATCACTGAACACACCAGCAAAATCAAATCAGAACTTGGGAGCATCAGACCCAAGCTTTCAGAACTGCGGAGAAGGAGCATTAAAGACAGCGCCAAGAGTGGGAAGGATAGCGGGAAGAACAAGCCGTCAGTATTTACCTCATTACTGGGGAGAGATGAGGGCATAGGGGAGGATATGCTGATAGAATGTGATGAGGCGGAAGTAGACAGGGCCGTAGAAGCTCAGGAAGATGCATATGTCTTCCATGAGGACTCATCTCTCTTGGAGGAGGAACTGGTGGGGACAGCAGTGGAAAAGAATAAAGATGCCACTGAAACATCCAGGCAGCCAACCCCAAAAGCCTCCCCGAAGAGAAAAACACCACAGACCCCATTACCACAGACACCCAAAGAACAGACATTTAGGGAGCGGATTGTTGAGCTAATAAATGGGCTCCCAGTGTCCATGTCTTTCCTGACCAAGTTCTCGATTACGGTGTTCATGCTTTCTGTTGTCCTCCCGATCCCCTCATTTCTGGCAGGTCTGATGGTTGGCTTGATGGTGTCGGGATTGTTCTTTTACTGTCTCCTGCAGTTCCTCCTCCCGCCGCCCCCAGAGGAGAGATTTACCGATGATGGGCCAGTTCTTCTCACTCTCCCTGTCTATGAGGACAAACAACTGTATAAGGTTGGTGGTTTGGGTATTTGTATCTTCAGGAACTTACTTATGTGCATCCCTCACCAGTACTCATATTTTGTCATTTAACTTCATGAAACTGGAGAATGAGGCTGCTTGTAAATAATATGGCCAATGAAATGAGATTGAGCTGGAAATTTTCATCATCATCATCATCATCCAGACCTCCTATGCCACGCAAGGGCAGGGTGAGGAGTAGCAATGTCCAGACAGCCCAAATTTGCCCAGTCCAAAGGGCCACGCTTCCATTCACTCATCATTCAAGCCCCTGGAATCCTGGCTCCATCGGATACGCCAAAAACATTCACCACGTTCTGTAGCTTCACATAAACGTATCCGATTGAGTCAATCCCATTCGTTTATTTTGAAGTTATGAATTAATGATAGGATATGGCCTCTTTCACTGAGCACCCTTTTTTTAACCTCATTTTTTTTTTTCAGTATGTTTTAGATGACTAAGATTATGATAATGTAGAATATCGTCACCCTCATAAAGAAACTGCCTAAGTCATTTTTCGGTGATTTCTGTATTTTTGCCTAAATCAGTTCTTCATCGCGTGGCACACCTATTGATATAGCTGCCTTTGCCTGGTCTAGGGTGTGAGTGGTCTAAAATGCGCCTCAAGTTTCTGCCTAAGCCATTGAAAGTTAAGAAAATGAGACAGGTTTTTCTCAATTTCCCGAAAAATAGAAAAAATTACTAAGGCAGTTTCTTTATGAGGGTGACGATATGTGATGCTGATAATAATGACTGATGATGCTGTTAATGCTGTACTGTAATGAGGAAGGGACAGCTAATGACAGTAATGTGATAATGTTGTTGATGATGATGATGATGATGATGATAATGTTAAGCCCTTCAATTATTATTAGTCATTATTGTTGTTATTGTTTTTGTTCTTTACTTTTTAGAGTTTGTTAATGCTACTGTCAAAAATGTTTTTGTTTAACTTAAGATGCTGAAGGCGTTATCCAATCCTGTTTTAAAAAGTCTCTCCTGTGCTGATTAAAATTGGTGATAGTAGAAATATAATATTTACAACCACCATATTTAAGAGGTTAATAACAGTGATGATGAAAATTACTGTGACCACTGGTAGTGATGATGATAATGTAATAGTGATAATGGCAGTGTGATAATTGATAAGTGTGACATTACTGTTTATTAGGTTTCACTCTATTGCATTTTTTTTTTTTTCCCTTGCTTTTTGAACTGCACCTCACCCCAGCCTTATGTGAGAGAAAAAGTTTGGGATGATGATGATGATGATGATGATGATGACAAACCTAACCTCTTTAGGGTTGGATGAATGAGCTAGAGGGAGAATACAGCCCTGACACCTACCACGTCTCCCACACCCACTCCGTCTTCGTCCGCCTCCAGGGATCAAAACTCACCATGGATCATCCCAGAGGCAAGTTTGTATACTGTGCCAAAGTAGTGATATTATGGCCAGTTTTGTTTGTATTGTGTAGATTTTTATTATATTTTCCACACCCACTCCATTATTATTTACCCCGAGGGACCTGAACGTGCCATGGATCACCGCAGAAGCTTATTTTTCATGTTAAAATATTGAGGTCACAGGTAGTTTTTTTTATGTTTTTGTGTGATTTTTGTTTCCTCCTCATTCTAGGACTCAAAACTCACTATAGATCACAGCAGAGGTTTGCTTGCCATCACATTCCTGTATAGATTGTGTTTTGTTTATGTTTTTCTGTTAGGGATTAGGTTGTATTTTAGCTGACGTTGAGATGACAATTTTGTTTTTGTTGGTTATGTTTGCATTAGTCTGCAATTTTCTTGGGGTTAAAATTGCAATCCTCCTGCACAGTCTATTGGTAGTGCAGCACACCTTGAAGTGACACTACCTGAACATTAACCACTAACCATCCGTATTGAAACATGTTACAGGTATGATTACCCAATTGAGGATTGGTATGGTGGTATTAATGTGCATGTTTTATGTACATTGATGGGTTGCATAGGTCTGTCAAGATTTAATGAAATTTAGATATTCAGACTGTTTCCTGCCCCAACTGGAAATCAAATACTGATACCCTTTAACCACCACTTCCTACGTTCTGGGTACTTGACTCCCAGATAAGCTTGTACTCTATAATGGCAGACTCAGTGCCATTGTTCTTGATCATATGATGCAGATTGTTTTGTCATCTCTGTTATCAGTTAGCAGGAATACAATGCTGTGCAATCACTATCATGATCAGATTGCACACTTACTGTATATGACGCACGGTACATTATCAGGTGTTTAAATGTGTGTTAGCGTTTAGATTTTTATCTCAGTTATCAGTCAGTGAGAGTGCTGTATCATTATGTTCATCACATGTTTGACTCATGTTGTTAAATGTCAAAGTATTTGTTAATGGAAAGCTGAGTGATGATGGTGATGATGATGATTGATGGTTGAATGCAGATGAACAACATTTCATAAATCATAGGAATTGTTTAAAGGAGGAAACTGATAAAAATGAACGAATTATGTGCCTGGGGATAGGATTCCAATGGAAGAGTTGAGGGGAAAGATAGGACTGGAATATATTTGTGTTGTGATGAGGAATAGGTTGAGATGGTTTGTGCATGTTGAGAGGATGGAGGATGACGGGTAGGTGTGAAAGGTGAGAGTGTGAACATCAGGTTTAGGGTTGTGAGAGGCAGACCAAAAAAGACCTAGGATGAGGTTGTGGAGTGTGACATCAGGGATAAGGGACTCTGCCAGAGATCGAGCAGCATGGAGAGATGCCATCAGGTGATCAGGGCTTGCTGATGACAGGGAGAGCTGGAGCTCCCTTTTCATCAGCCCTCAGGACTAGTTCCTGACTATCCCCCATTGCTGAACTTTTTCAGTGCTTCAGTAACACAGAGAGTAGGCCACTATGCTCTCCAGTACAAGTTTCTCTAGCTGTCAACACCAGACCACATGCACAGCACACACTACACTACCTTTTCAAAATTTAAAAAAGGAAAATGGCATCAATCAATCATGCCTTGGAGTCCCCAAGGGGGGGACCATAAATTCCCCCACCATCCGCCTCTCTCCTGGTGACAACTCAGAGAGATGCCTGGAACCACTGCCTGACTCACTTCTTCATTTCTGCAACATTCGCGGCCTTTCCTCTAACTTTCTCTCTGTCGAACACCACCTCTCCTCCTTTACACCTCAACTTCTTTTCTTGACAGAGACTCAGCTGTCTGAGGCAACTGGCAGCAAACCCTCTTCCGTTTCCTCTTACTTTCTCTATACTCATTTCAAAGCCAAAGGTGGCTGTTGTGTACATTATATGAACGCAACGATTTATCTTGGTCTCGTGTTCCTGAACTTGATTCTTCTGAATTCTCTACTCTCTGGCTTTGTCTTTCTTGTCATTCTCTGACTAAATATATCTGCGTTGTTTACTTATCTCCTAATTCTACTGACTATGAAAAGTTCTTCTACTGCCTTACTCCTACGATGGAACACATTCCATCCATTTCTCCTTTCTCTGAAATCTCCATTCTAGGAGATTTCAGTGTTCACCACCACCTTGGGCTCTCCTCTCCTTTCACTGATCCACCTGGTGAACAAGCCTACATCTTTTCTATCCTTAATGACCTAGAGCACCTTGTACAGCACCCTACCTGTATCCCTGACTGCCTTGGAGAGAGCTCCAACGTACTTTACCTCTTCCTTACAACTAATCCTTCTCCTTACACCTTTAATCTTTCCTGTCCGTCAGGCTCCTCCGATCACAACCTTATTACCTTAATCTGTCCTATCGCTCCGGTTCGGCCTGCCATCGTTCTTCTCCTAGATCTATTAACCGTGGTGTTCCTTAGGGTTCTGTCTTATCACCAGCTCTCTTCCCTTTAGTCATCAATGACCTAAGCTGTACATCTAACCCTAGCCTTTCGTACGCTGATGATACCACCCTTCACCTTTCCATTTGGTTTCCGCAACGTCCATCTCAGCAGTTACTTCAACAAACAAGGGATGAGGCTATGGCACACCTAATGTCTGACTTGACTCATATCTCTGACTGGGGTAAAAATAATCTGGTTGTTTTCAGTGCATCAAAGGCTCAGTTTTTACACCCATCAACCCAACACAATCTTCCACAGAAGTACCAACTAATGTTTAATAATATTCAGCTTAATCCTGCATCATCCTTGAACATGCTCGGGGTTTCATTCACTCGGGACTTATCTTGGAAAGATCATATAGCATCTCGTGTAAAATCTGCTTCCAAGAGATTAGGTGTGCTAAGCCAACTCCATACCTTCTTTACCTCGGGACAGTTGTTGACTTTATACACGGGTTTTATTCGTCCCTGTTTAGGGTACAACTCTCATGTGGGGAGACTCTCCACATACAGCTCTTTTCAATAGGGTGGAGTCAAAGGCTTTTCGTCTTATCAACTCTCCTCCTCGTACTGGCTCCCTTAAACCTCTGTCTCTTCTCCACACTGTTGCATCTTTATCTCTTTTCTATTTTACTTCCATGGTCACTGCTCCTCTGATATCACTACTGTTGTATGGACAACAGTAGTGATATATGTTAATTCTTATTTCACTAAACCAAAACAGACTAATCATTCACTACCTATCTCCATCCATTTCTCTCCTCACACAGGCAGGGTTCGAAAGAGTGTATTGACCAACAATAATCCCAGATGTTAATTCTTACTTCATTAAACCAGAACAATTAACAACTCATTTCTGATTCTCTCTCCTTGTAGGCAAGGTCCCAAAACATGCACGTAACAATGAAGAGATCCGCAGCATGGGGTTCGCTCTAAAGCGGGAGTACGACATTGCCGGCTGTCAGGTGTTGCTCCTCCCTCGTAACCTCCCACGCAGATGGTACGTCACTTTGTATGAATGTTGGGTTGATGAATTGTCTTGTGGTCTAATGGTTTATGTGTTGTGTATGTGTATATGTGTGTGTGTGTGTCCTGCTTGCATGTGTGTATGTAGATGTGGGTTTGAGTGTCTCCATGTGTTTTGTAGACAAGTAAGCTAGCTTTTTTAAGCAATGCTTTTGGAGTTTGATGGAAATAGCTGCTTCTGAAATAGATTTGTTTGTCTGTGCTCTGTTTGTATTTATTTTACACAATTAATTTTTTTTTCTAATTGCTGGAAAAATATTTTGTATTTAAACTGTCATACTGGTAGTTAAATCAAGCAGCAAAATATCACATGCACATTGAAGTATGGTATGATGATTATGTAATATATGATTTTCTTATCTTCTGTTTTATATTATTTCAATGTTTCATGGTTTAGTGGTAGAATACACCTGCGGAAATGATGGCCTTGTCTTACGTGCAAGAGTTTGAAGCACCCAGAGGTGACTGTTCAGTTACATAATGTTACCAAGAATGTTGGTTGGTCTCCTACACATAAATGGTTTGGAACATGTTAGTCTAACCTCAGACCCATAGACTGTAAAAGAGATAAAATGTGGCTGCTTGTTGTGATGTTTCATTATTTTTTTTCATCATTTCCATGATTTATGATACAGTACACTCAATGGACCTCGGTAGACCGGATAATGGATATAACGGACACGTCAAAGGCCACCAGACTCCTATCGAGTATAACGAAGTGTCCATTAAAAGGGTCCCAATGAGGCACAATATGTATGTTTCTTACCTTTTTTACTCCAGCTTGGCCTGAAATTGCCCTCTCCCCATCATGATTGCCAAGTTGTAATAACAGACTACTCTGTAGTAATACAGTACTATATTAGTCATGAAGAAGTGCTGTGACAGGGATGTGAAATAAACTGCAAGAGGGCAAAATTATGGGCCACGTTAGTGTAAAATGTGTATAGTTTTCATTTCTAGTACTAGAATATGCTCTTGTACTCATTTATTTTCAAACATATGCTTGAAATCCAGCCTTAGTGGGGACCATCAGATATAAAGAATTATCGGCCTTTTCATTTCAGGCTTCCACCAGTTAGTCCGTTATGGCAAGGGTCTGCTGTTTGGCTCATTTCACTGGACAGTGTATTGATTAGTATCCTTCTATCTTGTTGTCTCTTCCTTAGTTTTGCGGACCCTACCTCACCCTATCGGTTGGTGAGAGAAAGAGGTTGGGATGATTATCATTCAAATTAGGGTGCTTAGTTTTGATGTTGTTCATTTGCTATATGCTTTTAATTTTTATATAAATGATTGTTCTATATTAATTCAGTGTGATAAGCACTGGGGGTAGGGGGGTTTTTCAAGAATACTCCCCCAGTATCCCTGCTTGTCGTAAAAGGCGACTAAAAGGGTTGGCGGAGGGTTAGTGCCCCTCCCCGGAAAACAACTAACTAAAAAAACAAACAAGAAGCCTCGGACAAGGACTGACCAAACGTTGACGACCCAGGACCGGACAAAGGACTTGGTAATGTGTACATGGAATGTAAGAGGAGCGAATGATGAAGTGAAAGAGAGAGAGATTGTCCAGGTGCTTGAGGATGCGAAAGTGGATGTATGTGGAATAACTGAAACAAAATGGCGAGGAGAAAGTGTGAGAGAATGGGAGTATGGATGGGGTATATGTGCAGGAGTAGATGAGAATGAGAGGGCAAAGGAAGGAGTGTGTATAGTTGTGAGTAAAAGATGGAAGAAGAGCATAAGACAGTATGGATCAGTTGGGTCAAGGATTGTGTGGGTAAAGTTGAAAGTTGGAATACAAATGTGGGCGATTGTGTGTGTGTATGCGCCAACGCAAGATCGTGCTAGAAGAGTGAGAGAAGAGTTCTGGACAAATGTGGAAGTGTGCATGGAAAAGTTTGGAAGGAATGAGAGAGTGTTTTTGATTGGTGATATGAATGGTAAAGTTGGTAATGTGAAGGTGGATGGAATAGTTGGTGAGTGGGGTGTGCCTGCTGAGGTAGATGAGAATGGGAGTGCGTTAGTGGACATTTGTGCTGGGAGGGGGTTGGTAATAGCCAATACCCTCTTCAGGCATAAAATGATCCACAGGTATACATGGCGAGTGATGAGAAGGGTGGGTGGTGAACTGAATGAAAGGAAGGCAATGATTGATTATGTGTGTGTGGATGAAAGGATGCGAAGATGTGTAAAGGATGCAAGAGTGTATAGAGGTTGGGGAGTGGACTTTCTGACCACTACTTGGTCGTGGCCAGAATTAGGATGCAAGTAAGATGGAGGAATAGAAGAAGGGAAAGACGAGAGGAAGGAGTAGTTGCAAGGAGAGTGGAAAGGTTAGAAGAGGATGAGAAAAAGGCAGAGTATAAGAGAGAAGTGGAGGAACGATTGGGCAAATATGAATTGGAGCAGATGGGAGACGTGGAAGGGGTGTGTAAGATATTTACAGAAGAAATATGTGCAGCATGTGATGTGGTGTGTGGAAGGAAGAGAAGACGGAGGGGGGTGCAAGGAACAGCGTGGTGGACTGAAGAGGTGAAACAGGCAGTGGCACAAAAGAAGAAAGCATACAATGAATGGATGAGAAATAGGGGCGTGGAAGAAGTTGAGAGGTGGAAGAGAGA
Organism: Coenobita brevimanus; assembly: GCF_032717465.1. NCBI lineage: Eukaryota > Metazoa > Arthropoda > Malacostraca > Decapoda > Coenobitidae > Coenobita > Coenobita brevimanus. The sequence continues at coordinate 4,766,219 of NC_137030.1, read as the reverse complement.
GTTATATGTGGAAAGGAAGAGAGAGGTGAAAAGATTAGTAAGAGAGAGTAAGAAGAGAGTGGATGAGGAATTTGGAAGGAATTTGAGTGTAAAGTGGAGGGACTGTAAGAAAATGTTCTGGAGAGAAGTGAAAAGAGTAAGACAGGGTGGAAGTGAAGTTAGCAGGGGAGTGAAAGATAAAAATGGTAGATTACTAGTGGAGAAGGGAGAAAAAGTGAGCAGATGGAGAGAACACTTTAAGGAATTGTTGAACGTAGAGGATGGAAGTAATGCGAGTATAAGTGGCTGGGGAATGGCTGGGAGAACTAGGGAGGTGAGAAGACAGGAAGAAATCAGTAGGATAGAAGTTGTGGAAGCAATGAAGAAAGTTAAATCGGGAAAGCCCCAGGAATTGATGGAGTGTGTGGTGAAATGCTGAAGCATGGGGGAGAGATAGTAGTAGAATGGATGTGGAAGATGTGCAGATTGGCCTGGGAGGAAGGTAGAGTCCCGGAGGATTGGAAGTCAGGTATAATTATTCCCTTGTACAAAGGAAAAGGGGAAAAAGAAGTGTGTGGTAATCATAGGGGCATTTGTCTTCTTAGTATAATAGGAAAAGTGTATGGTAGGATACTTATAGACAGAGTTAGAGAAAGAACAGAGAAATTAGTTGGAGAAGAACAGGGAGGCTTTAGGAAGGGAAGAGGTTGTGTAGATCAGATATTCATTCTTAGATCTTTAGTGGAAAAGTTTCTAGAGAAGGGAAAGAAGTTGTATGCGGCTTTCATGGATTTGGAGAAAGCATATGACAGGGTGGATAGACAAGGATTGTGGAAAGTGTTAAGAATATATGGAGTAGATGGAAAGTTGTTGAATGCTGTGAAGAGTATGTACGATGGTGCGAAGGCTGCAGTGCGTGTGGATGGTAAACTAAGTGAATTTTTCTCTTTGAAAGTTGGTTTGAAACAGGGATGTGTCATGTCTCCATGGTTGTTCAATCTGTACATGGATGGGGTAATAAAAGAGGTACAAGGTAGGGTAGTGGATATTGGAGTGGCCCTGGTGAGAGAGGATAGTGTTTGGAAACTCCCTGTACTGTTGTTTGCAGATGATACTGTGTTGTTGAGTGAAGACGAAGGGGAGCTGCAAGGCTTGGTGGATGAGTTTGGGAGAGTGTGTAAGAAACGGAACCTAAAGGTGAATGTAGGGAAGAGTAAAGTGATGGTCTTTGAGAGAGGTGAAGTCAGTGAATGTACAGCGAGGTTGGATGGTGAGGAATTGGAAAATGTGAGTATGTTTAAGTATTTGGGTAGTGTGATGAGTAAGATTGGAGGTTTGGAGGGTGAAGTGCTTGAAAGGGTACAGCAGGGAAGAAAGGTTGCTGGTTCCTTGAAAGCAGTGATAAGAAACAGGGAAGTGAGCATGGAAGTAAAAAAGTTACTACATGACAGTATTGTGATACCAACTCTAACATACGGAAGTGAAGCTTGGACATTGTTGGAAGGACACAAGTCAAGAGTGAGAGCAGTGGAAATGAGTTATTTAAGAGGAGCCTGTGGAGTCACGTGGAGAGACAGGCTGACGAATGAGGATATAAAGGAGCGTTGTGGTGTGGATGTGGATGTGATAGGAAGCGTTGTGAGGAACACACTGAGGTGGTTTGGCCATGTGGAGAGGATGGAGGGTGAAAGACTGACGAAGAGAGTGTATATGAGTAAGGTGGAGGGTGGAAGAGGGAGGGGGAGACTGAGGATGAGATGGAGGGATGGGGTGGAGAGGTATATGAGAGAGGGGGGTGTGAGTTGGGAGCAGGGCAGTGAAATGGCGGGGGACAGGGCGACTTGGAGGCGGTTTGTTTGTGGCCACCCCAAACGGGATTGAGGCGTCTGGCAATAGATAGATAGATAGATAGATAAGCACTGAATATTTAGAATTTTATTGTTGACTCAATCGGATACTTTTATGTGAAGCTACAGAATATGGTGAAGATATTAGGTGTATCAGATAGAGCCAGGATTCCGAGGGCTTGAATGATGAGTGAATGGAAGCGTGGCCCAGTATATTGGGCAAACTTGGCCTGTCTGGACATTGCTACGGTAGGAAAGGAGGTCCGGATGATGATGATGATGATGATGATGTGTCTTTATCCCCTGGGCCCATAATATCTACATTATTTTTTGTCAGTTTTCCGTTTTTCATGGTAGTGTTTTTACGTATGATGCATTTCACTAGGGATTTTGTTGATAGTTTCTCTTACTTTTGTAGTGTCCATTCCTATCAAATATTTGATAGGGATATTGATGATAATATGAAGATTATTGATGATGAGGATTATGATCAGAGTGTTGATTTGATGATTTGATTTACTTTGTCAGCAGTAACAATAATGAATATTATTTGATGATGTTGACAGTGATAATGTGTTAATAGAGATGTTGATGTCAATAATGATGATAATGTTCATCTGTACAGCCCAAGAATGTAGTGTTTAAATGGAAATAATAATGTTTATGTATGTGTCAGGTTGTGGAGCCGCAAGTACCCAATCTGCATCCGGCTACAGGTGGGGTCGAAGGAGAGCTCCCCTTCCCCTGTATCCATTGCCTCCACCCCCACAGGCTCGGCACAAGGTAGTCCATTGCATTACCCAAACATTGGTAAGCATCAGTACTCACTTGGCGTTATTATTATTCTGATATAGTACAGTACTGTACTTTGATTATTAGCTGCATAGTGGCTCCGTCTGAGAACTGACTGAAATTTTCCCCTGTAAGTTTACTAAAATTTCAGTGTTGTAGCATGAGTTAGAACAATGATCATAAACTGATACTGTAAAATTTTCCCAAGTAGAATGTTCTGTGTAGCGTTCCACAGGGAATTCTCCATACGTGTTGTTTCTTCAGAATTATTTTGTGATGGAGAGGGATGCCTTATGTTAATAGTTTTTTTTTTTTTTCCTCTAATTTATTATGATCTTACAATAAAAAAGAATGTCAAAAAGGCTATTTATAACAAGCAAAAATGGACAAAGAAACAAAAGCTAGGTACTGTACTTATAATGAAGACTGCCTTGAACATTAATGATGATGAACTTTGCCCAATAAGGATGATCATTACACATGATAATGGTATTCAATTTGTGCATCCCAGACCTAGGGCGACAAGGTAGCTCCGAGAGTGGCGAGGGCAACTGGAGCATGGACAACAACAAATCTTCGGGTGAGGATGACCTCATGACCTCCTCCCTGGATATGGGGTCGTTTGAACAGGTCACCCGAGACATGTGCCAGGAGACCTCGCTTTACCTCTTTGCACGATGTGACCGCGAGAAGGATGATTGGTGAGCATTTTTTTTTTTTTTTTTTTTTTTTTTACCATCTCTCATTTTCCTGTTTATGTGTTTTTTGTATATAATATATGGATAAATACTTGTGTGTGTGTGTTTGTGTGTGTGTGTGTGTGTGTGTGTGTGTGTGTGTGTGTGTGTGTGTGTGTGTGTGTGCATGTACATGTGCACACATGTGCATACTTGTGTGCGAGCATACCACCATGCAGGAGCAGTTTTGGAACATCAGAAAACAAGATCAAATTAAAACAACAAAATTCATCCCTAGGTTCCGACGGCTGGTTGCAGCATCACAGGTAAATGTCCCCAAACCCCAGACGTCACCCACCCACATGCCGGCATCACTGGACACCGGTGACACTATCCTTATGGAGGGTATTCCTGAGGTTCCTCAGACCCAGGACAAGGACCAGAATCAGGTGGGTGCAAATAGAGACAGTGTGAGATTGTGTCTTGTCTTTTAAGTTAGCAACATTTCCATGTATGGGTATAATATATTTTTCCATTTTCTGATATTATTTTGTTTGCTTTGTATCTGGCCTTATTTCTGTCTCTATCTTCAGCCTTTTTTTTTTTTTTTTTCATGGAAGGGAACTGAATCAGGTTGTGAGAATTGTTATACTATGAGATTCCTTTAGTTAGCTGTTCAGTACTGTTGTGTTTATTATCTTGGCCTCACATTATTTCAACATTTCATTATTTCAGCTTCCTGCTACTTCATATTCTGGCATGCCATTATTTTATAATATCATTATTATGAGTCTTCTGGTACTCCTGTATTCATTATTTCATCTGGACTGTATCTGTCTTCTTGTTCTCTGTCCATGCAGTACTCTGTCACTGTTAAGAACCTGACGGGCAAGGATTCAGAATTGAGCAACAGAGATAACTATTAATCCTGCCTATCTTTATTATGAAAATTTTTGTATTATTTCTGTATTAACCTCTGCTAGACACCCCTGAAGGTGAAGCGGTTAGAAACAGTCTCCAGTAACCCCTAATGATGTACAATAAGACAAAAGTCATGTCCTGAAATTTGATGAAAACATTTCCTGACAGGCTAAAGTTTTGGTGCGTTCTGCTTTGCATCATATGGACGGCTGGTAGCACTTGCATGATTTGCCATTTCCTCTGGGTGATGAGCTTGTGGATGCAAGTACCGTATATTTTTCATAACTAAGTGAAATTAATACTTATAGTTGTGTTTTTCTAGCTACTAATTTTACTTAATATTTATATGAACAGTTTCTTATCTGTTCTTTCTTTTAACACCATATTAGCAACATTGCAGCTCAATTAACTAAAGACATGTCCAGATTTTGGTAGTACTTCTTAATTAACTTAACTTCTGCTTGGCTTAAGTTGGTAATTATAAGCTGTGATTGTCATTATCTGTCATCAAACAACATTGTTACATGTAATGATGGGGTTTCTCCTTATTGATAAATGAATGTTTTGCTATGAGTGGCAAAATGAATCCCACAGGCTGGAGTTCGAACACATAATCCAGAAGACCATAATTACGCACAACTCTCCGTGTACAGTAATCCCTCCAATATCTGATGTAATAGAGCCATAGACATGTCCGGATAGTGGTCCTGTCCGGATATTGGGCCCCAGCCTTCTGGACTTGTACTTAAGGACCCTAACTCAGAAAAACGCATATACAACTCCCTCTGGACATGCATAGCACCTATTTAAGACCCAAATCACACCAATAAGGGACATAAAAGACTGAAATAAATGCAAAAGAAGCATAAAATGAGGTTTTTGAGGTAGGTTCATACAGTATTGAATATTCTGGGTACTTACAAGTCCCTGGCTCCTGGACTGGTAGTTATGGACCCTAACCTAGCCTAACTCAGAAAAACACCTGTACAACTCCCTCTGGACATGCATATCACCTATTTAAGACCCAAATCACATCAATAAGGGACATAAAAGACTGAAATAAATGCAAAAGAAGCATAAAATGAGGTTTTTGAGGTAGGTTCATACAGTATTGAACATTCTGGGTACTTACAAGTCCCTGGCTCCTGGACTGGTAGTTATGGACCCTAACCTAGCCTAACTCAGAAAAACACCTCCCTACTGCACATGCATAGCACCTAAGACACAGCATATTCACATCGATGAGGGATATAAAAGAGTGAAATGAGGTGTTTGAGGTAAGTATAGTATGGAAAATACAGTAGAGTACAGTAGGAAACATTCTGCCTACTTACAGCAAGTCCATGGCCATCTCGATGAATAACTGCCTCCTCTCAGACTCTGACAGTAAGAAGGATTTCCTGAAGCACTTGCAGTACACTGTTCATGAAGTCTTGCACTGAACTTAGTCATTCGCACTCAGAAGTCCATTCTCTTCACAGTGCGCACTCTTGTCTTACTTGCGCTCCATTGTACCTTAATGAAATAAGTGTTGCACTCTGCACTTTAAGTCTTTACACTCTTAAAACCATTTTCTAAACCAAAAACACTCAAGTTAATTTATGTTACAGTTACAGTCCATTAAATTTTTGTCTTTTCACTCACAACTCTAAATCCTTAACACAATGCACTGTTTTTTTCACTGCACAACGCTGTAAATTCCCGTGTGGTCTAGTGGAGAAGTTCTTGGCATCTAATCACTGTCAGAGTCTGAGAGTAGCACAGGGAGTGCCTACAGCAGGTAAGACACCACCACAAAAGCGAGCACGTGGGCAGCCATGACGACGAGCGTTCACTCGCGACGAGAAACAGGCTTAAAGTGGGGAGGATGCAGGGGCGCTCTAGCGGACGTCGGAGGAATGACACGCCACAACAAAGCTGTCCCGTGCCCTGCGTGACAAGTTCAAATTACGGGCAGGACCCCCCCCCCCCCCCCCGAATTTTTTGCGGTTTTCAGACCATTTTGGGAATATTGGACCCCGGGACGATTATGTCCGGTTAGTGGAGATGTCCGGATAGTGGGCGTCCGGATATTAGAGGGATTACTTTCATTTTAGATTCAGTTCATCTCTTATGGAATAAGCACTGCATGCAGGTGCTACTTTCCATTGTTGTGATTATTTCCTGGTTCTGAATTGGTGTGGTGACACTAGGGCGACACGAGCGATGACTACACTAGTGTTCGTCGTACCAGCCTCTCGTCCGATCCACCTTTCTACAGTTCTGCTTACACCAAATGTCTGAACTGTCTGTTCAGGATTCTTGCCTCCTAATTTTTTTTATTTTTAAATAACAGAACAGAGGAAGGAAAAACAAATTAATAAAAAAAAAAAAATCCATGCACCAGATTACTGGTGTCCTCTGTTCATAAAATATCTGTAACAGTTAGACTTGAACAGCAGTAGGTTGAAGTTTGGAGGGAAACAACTCTGGAGAAGCGAGAGATGCAGTTCGGGGAATGAAAGAATTCTGATAGGCAGAAGTTCTGCAGAATGGCTGAGTGACATTCCAGTCATGAGCGCTGCCAGCTGCCCGTGTAGCACGAGGGAAGGCATGGAGAGGTGGCACCATGTACGCAGTAAAGATATATCATGTCCTCTGTCATCTTCCCAAGTTGGACACGTGTTTTTTGCCCACTCCATACCAAGGTATATACTGTACAGCTCTCCCCCACCATTCAACAAGAATGCATTCCATAATAAGTGGTTGAATAATGAATTGTCGAATAATGAACCTGTTTTTCTGACAAGATTGTTAAGAAATCTGGGGGTTAGGTTCTTACCACCTTCATCATTCAAAAAATATTAAAGATGGAAAAAATACCTGTAATTATGAACGAAAGTGACACAGGGATTTGAGCTGTTTTCTTATAGACCTTTGTTCTCAAGGAAAATTATTTTAGTACTACATAAATCTCAGATGATTGACATTTGATTTTTGATCAAAAAAATATTGAAGAACAAACTAAGTACAGTGTACCTATTTAGCGATGTTAAAGCGAGCCACCTGAATGCCTTTGATAGTGTGTTTATTGCCAATCCCGCTTAGTGGACATGATGTCACCACACCAAACAAACTCAAAGTATTCAATTTAAAACCATAAATAGCAGTGGAAGCCTAACTGGAAGTGCTGAAACCTAACTGGGGGCTTCGGCCCTAGGACCCCCCAGTGATTATAACCTATATAACCTTGTGCAAACTAAAATGTGCATTATGTAAAACCGGCGCCAAAACAGTATTGTGTGTTAAGAGCGTTTGTTAATCGTTGGCACGGTTGTCACCCAATCAATCATGCGATGGCGAAACCCTCACTTAGGTTGGTAAGCACATGACCGCTCTTGACAGGAGCAATAATAGGGGTCTTGGGTGGATTCGTGGTGGTGCTGTAGTATTCCACAAGGCCAAATAGAAATGCAAACGGATGAAGAGGCAACCGATCAGCAGGGCAGAGTGCAGGAGACAGGCAGCTCAGCTGGTCAGTCCGTCGGCATGCGGTTTGAAATGTCAGAATGGCAGGGATAACCATGTTGAACAAAAACGAAAAAGGGTATAGATTTATAAATGTTGAAACAACAAATTTTTGAATAACAATCGGTCGAAAAACGAGGGCTGATGTACTAGGTCTGCTTGATGTTCTGTATAATGTTCAGTCAATCCCTGCTATTCTCAGAATCGCTACTTGCTGGTTTGCATATTAGCAGAATTTCCAGGAAATTATTTCATAAATGCACAGGAAGGTACAGTATTTCCTGTTTTTCCCACAGCATTGGCTGTTCCTAGGGGCTCATAAGTGAGTGTTTTACATATTTCCCATGAGAAATACTGTCCTATACAGTTAAACTGTGCATTTACCTGTGTATAGGCATGTGCTGGTCAGCACAGGGCATCAGCAGCACAAATCCGCCCTTCTCTGGCGGTATCAGTTGTTCCTAGAGATTCATAAGTGGTTTTTTTGCTTGATTTCAGTGAGAAATATTGTCCCGTACAGTTGCACTGTATGTACTGTACAGTTACTATAGGCATGTGCTGTTCAGCACAGGGCAGCAGAAGCATTTGGTATTTCACCACTCAGATCTCCCGCCATTCTCTCTCAGTAATGTGCTGTAGTATAGTTCCGCTCTGCTCTTGCAGTGAGAACTTGCTTATGATTGGCTCCTAGGGAAAGCGTCTGCCTGTGTGTGATCTTTCTCCCTATCATGTTGGTTGGATATGGAGGGGACCCAGGCATACTCTGCCACACTCATTCCCTCAGTTCCTCTCATGGGTTGAGCATTCACTTGCGTTCAGCATGTGTGCTTGGTGGCTGTGTTTACTGTAATAGTGCTACTTTATCCAATAACCCTCAGAAAATATGGGTCCTAAGCATGCATCTCAAGGTGCACTGGCTCATTAGCCCAAGCGAAAGAAGTATGTGGTTTCGCCCAAGAATAATGTGAAATTGCTTGACATACTGTTTGAGGGGCAATCATTCATGACTGTGGGACAGCACTCCACCTTCCATCCCAGCTGCCCTTGCTGACCAACCCTCACCAAGTGCTACTCCAGAGCTCAACAAGAACTTATCCTGCCGTGCAGTACGGAACATTCATTATTCATTGTCCATCACGTACTGCATGGCAAATTCTCATTGTCATTGTCATCGTCAACATGTGTGGGTACCCCATACAATACAGTACACTATACTGTACTGTACCCAGAATTGGAAATGTATAATCATGTAATGTCTTTTTAGGATGTGTTAAAGTACCATAAAATGCAGTTACAGGTGTTACAGTTGGTTTGTAGGTAATAGGAATAGCTAAAACATTGAAATCAGTGACTTCTGCAGTTGTTTTAGGATATTTGCAGAATTCAGTATTCATGGGGTGTTCTGGCACATAACCCCTGCGAATATTGGGACCTGACTGTAACAGCCAAGCAGAAATTTGTACTTTATAGCACTTTATTTTTTTTTCTGGCAAATATCAGAAACTCATTTTAGCATTGTTTAATGAACAGTGAGGTTATTAAAAATTCATGGATAGAACATTATAGTTGGTTGTTGAATGAGGAGTTTGACTGGGACAGGGAAGGTTTGGAGCCAGCAGATCCAGTGTTTGGCCCTTGGCCTTTGATTGATGCTGCTACTGTGAGTGAGGCAATAGGCAGGATGAAGGTGAGGAAGGCAGCAGGTGCGTCTGGGTTGCCTGCCAAAATGTTGAAGGCTTCAGTAGATACAGGGGTGAGGTTAGTCACTGACCTGATAAATATGATTATTTGTGAGTGTGTTGTCCCAGATGATTGGCTGAAGAGTGTAATTGTAAATGTTTATAAAGGGAAGGTGATGCCCTGGAAAGAAGAAATTATAGAGGTATAAAGCTTTTAGATCAGATAATGAAGGTAATGGAGAGAGTTTTAGAAGGTATGATTAGCGAAAGAGTGAATATTGATGAGATGTAGTTTGGGTTTATGCCAGGTAGGGGGACCATTGATGCCATATCCATTGTTCGACAGCTTCAGGAAAAATATATTGGTAAGAAAAGGGATCTGTATTTTGTTTTTGTTGATTTGGGAAAGGCCTAGAGAGGTGGTGAAGTGGGCAATGAGAAAGCTTGGCTGGGAGGAGTGGCTGGTTAGGGTGGTTATGGCTATGTATGTGGGTGTCCGCACCCAGGTAAGAGTGAATGGAAATTTGAGTGATGAGTTTTCCGTGAATGTTGGTGTGCATCAGGGGTCAGTTTTGAGTCCCATGTTGTTTATCATGGTACTTGAAGCCCACTCACATGACTTCAGAAACGGACTCCCGTGGGAGATGTTGTATGCTGATGATCTGGTGTTGATTGCAGAGAACGAAAGGGAGGTGGAGGAAAGGTTTAGGAAGTGGAGAGCTGGTATGGGGCACAAGGGCTTAAGGGTAAATGCAGATAAAACAAAAGTGATATATCTAGGGTTGGTGGCGGTACTGTCAAAGACGAGGGAGAGTGGCCATGTGCAGTTTGCCACAAGGGCGTGGGAAGTAATTCCATCTTATGCGGTGTTTGTGATAAATGGGTGCACAAGAGATGTAGTGGTATCAGAGGTGGACTGTGAGATAATGCTGATTTTATGTGCATGGCGTGTTGGGGACAGCAGGTGGAGATTGTCAGGAGTGAAAGGATTGAACTTGCTGGTGAATCTCTTGAGTGTGTGGAAGAGTTTTGTTATCTGGGAGACCTGTTATGTGCTGGAGGTGGGGCTGGAACTAGCTCTGTGGCTAGGGTGAGAAGTGGTTGGAAGAAGTTCAGGGAGCTGTTTCCTCTCCTGACATTGAGAGGACTCTCCCTATGTGCTAAGGGGTCTTTGTACACAGCATGTGTTAGGAGTGTAATGCTGTATGGTAGTGAGACCTGGGCAGTAAAGAAGGAGGTTATTCGCAGACTCAGATGTACAGAAATAACAGTGATTAGGTAGATGTGTAGTGCGTCCCTGCGTGCAAGGTCTTGGGGGGGCTGGGTTTACAATGGAAGAGTTGAGAGGTAGGATGGGACTGGAGTGTATTGGTGTTGTGATGAGGAGAGGTAGATTGAGATGGTTTGGGCATATGGAGAGGATGGGGATGATAATTGGGTGAGGAAGGTCTGTCTATCTATATATCTATTGCCAGACGCCTTAATCCCATACGGGATGGCCACAAACAAATCGCCTCCACGTCGCCCTGTCCCCTGCCGTTTCACTGCCCTGCTCCCAACCCACACCCTAGTCTCTCATATACCTCTCCACTCCATCCTTCCATCTCATCCTCATCCTCCCCCTCCCTATCCCCCCCTCCACCTCACTCACATACACTCTCCTCGTCAGTCTCTCACCCTCCATCCTCTCCACATGGCCAAACCACCTCAGTGTGTTCCTCCTAACGCTTCCTATCACATCCACATCCACACCACAACACTTCCTTTACATCCTCATTTGTCAGCCTGTCTCTCCATGTGACACCACATTCTCCTCTTAAGTAACTCATTTCCACTGCAATCACTCTTGACGTGTGTCCTTCCAACAACGTCCAAGCTTCACTTCCATACATGAGAGTTGGTATCACAATACTGTCATGTAGTAACTTTTTCACTTCCATGCTCACTTCCCTGTTTCTCATCACTGCTTTCAAGGAACCAGCAACCTTTCTTCCTTGTTGTACTCGTTCAAGTATTTCATCCTCCAAACTTCCATCCTTACTCATCACACTCCCCAAGTACTTAAACGTACTCACATTTTCCATTTTCTCACCATTCAACCTCACTACATTCACTGACTACACCTCTCTCAAAGACCATCACTTTACTCTTCCCTACATTCACCTTTAGATTTCGTTTCTTGGGGGTGGGGTTATGAGGGGTAGACCGAGAAAGACATGGGACGAGGTCATTGAGTGTGACTTCAGGGTTAAGAGACTGAACAGGATGGCTGAAATAGATTGTGCAGCATGGAGAGCCGCCATTAGGTGGCCAAGGCTGATGCATGCAAGCATGTTGGAGCCTTTAAAAACGAAACGAAACGTTCATCTTTATCATGATATATTTTGGTGGTATTTGTTTCTTCTTGCCTCAGCCTTATTGTGATGCATTTTTGTGTTATTATTATTATAGTTGATTCACTTTAATTTGGCCCAGATATTTTTCCTTTTGCAAGTTATTTCATGTAGTTTAGTGCCAGAATAAAACGGTACTATAGATTGGCATCATTTCCATCCCACTTCTTTCTGACTAGCATCATATTCCAGTGTTTATATACAGTTACAGCTCAGAGCCCAGCATTCAAGATGGGGTGATGGCAGTTTTGGGCTAAGTTACAGTGCTAAGGGTATAGCTAACCCAGTCCTGTCATTTACATACACACAGGATCAGCCACCAACGCCCCCTGAACTGAGCTTTGAGCGTTACATGGCCCGGCTCCTGTACCAGCCTGGGGGCCGAGGGGTGAGGCCGGGGAGCGACGGCACACCCACACCTGCCAATGTTGCCTGGATCAATGCACTTGCTGGCAGACTCTTCTATGACTTCTTGCGTAATCCATATTGGGCTAATAAGGTAAGGATAATGCTAGATCTGTGTGTGTGTGTGTGTGTGTGTGTGTGTGTGTGTGTATGTGTGTTTGTGTGTGTGTGTGCGTGTGTGTGTGTGTGTTTGGAGTGATGGTTTGGGTGTAATATCATTTAAGATAACTCCATCAACATGACTGTTCACCCCTGTGCAAAATAAAATCAGAAGTAAGAAGAGGATAAAGAAACAAGTGTACTGAGGGGATTTATGTAAATTACTTTTAAATCCTGCACTTGGTTGTTAGGTAATACAGTCAATTTATGGGACACTCACCATCCACTCACTCAATGTCGTGCTGCTTTGGGTGTCTGCCCTTTCCTTTCCTCCTTCCTTCCTCTTGTCTCTTTCCTTCATTCTTTCGTCTTCCTTCTGCCTATGGGTGACTCTATACTGAGTGACAAGCCAAATGGCTTCCTGTACACTAGGAAGCCATTTACTACACCGTGTGGTAAGCAAATTATGGCATCTCTTGGTTTAGTGAGCGCTCCAGTCGGATTGAGCCTGTGTAGGTTTATATCCAAGGGATGGTTGGGGTTATTTGCTTACATAATGCTGTGCAGGGATGAGTGAAGCTTGTCACTCTCATCTTAAAAGCCAGGACCAGCTCACCCAGCCCCGGGCTCCTGCGTTTCTCATGGGGCAACATAGGATTGGATGATGGATGGATATTCTTCTGCTGTATATATCTACCTACCTACAGTACTTTCCCACTGACTTTCTTATATAGATACTTATTTTAATATCTCTTTGCTTGTCTATGTATTTAGAATGCATCATCATCATCATCATCATCATCATCATCATCATCATCATCATCATCATCATCCCCATCCCAGCACCAATTCCCACCTAAGAGATGGGATCAGTTGAGATCTGAATTTAAGGAAGGAGAGAACACAAAGTAGGAGAACCACCAACCTGCATGCTGGGAATGAGACTTATCACTCACACATCATTCAAGCTGTCATAATCCTAACACCAGCTCCCAAGGAAAGCCATCCACACACATCATTAAATATTCGTGTGTGTTTTCTTTTTTCAACCAGAAAATGTTCTAGTATAGTAGCTAAACCTGTACAAGTGTTCAGTATAGATAACACCCTTGCCTGCTGCCCCACATCTACCAAATTACCCAACAGAGAGACTAGTACAGATGTTCTGGCCAAGCTTAATACAGGTGTTCAGAGAAGCTCCATATACCTTGAGTTACAGCTCATGTCTACTTAACACTTTTATGCAGTCATGATTTACATGTTTTATTGTGGATACTGTCCAGCAGTTTTATTACACCTATGTTTAGTCGTATGGGAATGTTATGCTTTTGGTTGGCTGTCTGTTAGCAAGATTATGGAAGAACAGTTTGCTGGCTTTTTACCAGATATAGCATAATGATTGACAACCATCAGAGGAACAAGTAATTAAATTTTGGATCAAAAAGGTAAAAGGTCAGGGTTGAAGGAAGAGGTCAAAGGCTTGGCCTTTTGATCAGTTGTTTCAATGTCAGATATGTAGAGTGCAGGGGGTGCACGATGTATTTGCCCTTTCTTGCACAGCATATACTTTTGAGATCATATTACATCTCTGGCAGCATTTCCATCACATAAATGCTACCAGGGATGTAGGAAGGTGTCCTGTGGTGTAAATTACCTGACCTTTAATATCCTAGTCATAGGACCTCCTATACTGCCGGTCCTCTTTAGTCCTAATTGGGTAATTTGAATTTGCCATTATTTTTTTTATTGCTTTTGTTGGTTAAAAGGTCTGTAAATGCAAGTGGGAAAACTTGAGTGCAGGTATTTATTTCCCAACTGACAGGTGCAGGAGAGAGTTCAACGGAAACTCAGCAAACTCCATGTGCCGTACTTTGTGGGTGAGGTTGTAGTGTGCGGTGTCAACATGGGTTCTGCCACACCACAGCTCTGTGCTGCTGGGAGCCCTCAGGTGGACTCCCAAGGCCTGTGGGTCAACCTTGAGGTAGAGTACACTGGTAATTTCACCATGAGCTTGGAAACAAAGCTGGATCTGATGAAGCTAAAGCGCACCACCGGACTGGAAAGCACAACACATAGCGTCTCATCACCCCCAAGCCCTGGCGAACCTGCAACAACAACTGCAGGTCACAAGGCTTACTCTCACTCCCCTTCATCTGATTGTCTGCTGCGCAATCTCCACTTTGACACAGATACAGATGATAGTGTGGAGTCATCAAGTGAGGAGGAAGGAGAGGAGGAGGGGGGACTAGCGGCAGAGGCTGGGCTACCAGTTGGAGGCAGCGGCCCAACCTCGCGCAAGTTACTGAAGTTGGTGGACACTGTGGCAGCTTCTCGGTACTTCCAACAGGCTGCTGAGTGGAGGTTCTTACAGCGGGCTCTGCAGGGAGTAAGTAATACCAGGATTGAGCTGAGTGTTGAGGTTCGGAGGTTAGCCGGTACCCTGGCCCTTAATGTACCTGTGCCCCCAGCTGACCGCCTCTGGTATGGGTTCCGAGGCTCCCCTGAACTGATTATGGTAGCTAGGCCACGATTGGGTGACCGGGTCCTGAATTTACCCTTCCTGGTGGAGTTCATTCAGAAACAACTCAGGGTCATATTCGAGAAGGTGTTCATCCTCCCCAACATGGATGACATAGTAATCCCTATAATGTCACCACTCCTCCCTGGCCAGACACAGCCCCTGAAGCCACCCTGGGAGTCATCAGCACATAGTACAGCATCTAGTGAATTGCCCCATTCTGCACCCTCTAAGCCAGTCAACATCACCCCCAGTGTACTGACCCCTGTTGTCAAATTCACTCCCTCCCCACATTAGTTAGTCAGTCATGCATCCCCTTCCTTTAATATTAAGTCTGTCATACGTCTGTTCCCCACAGTTAGAGTCTGTCGCCTGTTAACTCCATTGGTATCGTGACAGCTTTATTTTTAGTTTGTTCTTGTTGCCTTCAGATGTTGTGAGTCAGCTTAAGAAAGGAGTTTTTATTTAATGGTGTAATTAAAGATGTATTTCATCTGTTTCATTCAAAATGTCTGCCCTGTGCTGATTGAAATCATCATAAGGTTTGAAACATTCACTAAAAATGAAGCTATCACAGTATGAAGGGGTTAAGTTCAGTTCATCATGTATCCTCTTCCATCACTGTAGTTAGCCTCTCATGCATAATTTTTATTTTTTTATTCCATGCCCCCAGTTTCTTCACACGGAACTGCATTTACATGAGTGTCTCATTGGGCTGTATTCTCATTGGTCAACCCGGGAACTGCAGTGTGTTTCAGTTAATATGCATTGAATAGCAACAATATAACTACTTGAATCAGGCCAGAAATTTAATATATCAGACTTGCCCACAGTTCAACATGATCTCTTTGTCATCAAGAGAGGAAAATGGATTTTTGATGAACTTAGAAAACTGATGCTTTTTTGTACACCACAGGAAGGACAGGAAATCCTAATGCTGTAGTTTGCAGGTTAAAGAGGCTTCCCATCACTTCCTCTGTACCAGCTCTCTTCTTTATATGGCTTGGTAATACTCTCTTGTGTGAGATAATATATATGCAAGCTGTGTATGTGTTAAAAAGATATTTGCAGCCAGTAAGGGAATATAAAGGTGAAGTGTGGAAAATAAATTGCTAAGGGAGAGGTTATAGTTGGCCTTCTAAGCTGAAGGGAATACTGTCCATTTTTTGGCAAGTATTATCTTTACTAAGTAATTAGTTACTTTGTATTACCCCTCCTTAGCAGTTTATTTTGCTCAGTACATTAGAGTATTCTTTCATGTCTAATTTACTGTATACTATACCTCTTTTTATTATCAGTGTAGTGTGTGTTAGTGCTATACACAGGAAGAAGAGTGTTTGAAAAAATGAGTGAGGTGTGTACAGTAAAGTAGCCTTGCGGTGATATTGTTATGGCCATACCCTGTTCAGATGTTCTCAGGAGGAAGCAAGGTAATGATGATGATGGAAATTGGAAGTACCAGAGACAATTTGATGATGATGATGATTGAAATTAAGGTACTATCTATCTATCTATTGCCAGACGCCATAATCCCGTATGGGGTGGCCATTTGACTCTGAGTTATTTGTTTTACAGGGAGGGGCACTAACCCTCCACCAACCTACTAAGCTTACTAAATTGATGAGATTACAGCTATAGATTCATAATTCAACTGATACCCAGAGAGAATGATATTTTCAAGTGACTAGGTTAGTGATGAATGCTTGCTTCCAAACTCTCATGAAATATTCAATCTCATATGTCTGAAGTGAAGAACACAAAGCAGCCTGTTGCTTTAACCCTTTCAGTCCCAGAGGATCTTTTGTGCTGAATATGTAGTAAGTGGTGATTATAAATTGCCTTATCTGATGCTCATTTTTGCTGTTACGTATACAGTAGCCTTCACAAAAACTGAAATCCACAGTGGCGTATGCAAAATTTAAACCTACATTAGCAGCCACAAAATTTAAATGTACAGTAGCTTACCCAGAATTGCCTACTGTAGTTCTGTTGCTAAATCTCAAACTGCTTTACCATTTTCCCCCCGGTTGACAAAACTAATTGCCTGTAAAGAGTTGTGATATTTTGGTACACATCCCAAGGACTGCTGTTAATTATCTGACAGTACCATGACTAGAGTTATAAAGAGACTCCATTGTACAGAAGGTTCTAGTGGAGATTATTTGGATGTTTCATATTCTTTTGCCCGTGGAGTCTTTCTTAACCCCTTCAGTTCTGTTACTCAATTCCTCTGCCACTCTTATGTTCAGGCTACATTATTTAACTTAATGGAGACATCCAGTGGTCAAGGAGTTAATGGAGGCAATATATAAACCCTTCCATTTGGTCTCTCTCAAGCTGAATAAAATGGATATTGTAAGGATATAGTTAAAATGTCATTGGACTGAAGGAGTTAAGCAGCATAAAATAATTACATTTATAGCAAGACCAAAGTGAGAAAGATGTTATAGTACTGAAAGGGTTAGCTATTCCGTGGCTAATGTTGCGTTGCATTCAAGTCAACAACATGGTAAACCTCACTGATAAAACAGGGCTGGATGACCATACCCACATCAGACTATAATAAATCTCAATGCCTCTTCACTATGGGACCTCTTGTTTTTAGTGTGAATGAGGTCATCTAAATGGGGACAGAGTAGAAAGGAAGACATATTACAGTCTTTTGTGAGCAAGTAGTTAGGATTTTTTCCCCCCTGGGAATTGAAAGATGAAGATATTTTCAACCTCTTAACCATGAGGGGGTGTAGTGTAAGCTGAATAGTTGTGTAATAGTAAGCTTAACATAACAAAAGGTGTCTTTGTACTGAAGGGGATAAATAACTTGGTTCAAGGCACCCCTGATTCGTACCATGTGGGAGGTTTACAGTGCCTCGAGCAGCATCGCACTTTGCCAGTATTACTTTGTGTGTATGTGTGTGTGTATATGTGTGTATCTTCCATGTAAATGTATACAGGGAGTGAGGTTTTGTAGCTTCCAGTACAGTAAGGTCTCATTATGAGTCCCCCTTTAAAGTTCATCTTTTTTATCAAGTCCACCGTAAATTACAAAAAATAGCCCATTAACCATTCAGATGATATCAGCCTAAATATTTGTATGTCCTTCTTACTCGAACTTGGCCTAAACTTATCATTCCATCTTGAATACTGAGTTGTGACAGTAAATTAACACGTAAATTGAGAGGGCTCTCCCTACGTGCTAAGGGGTCTTTGTATGCAGCATGTGTTAGGAGTGTAATGCTGTATGGCAGTGAGACCTGGGTAGTGAAGGAGGAAGACATTCGCCGGCTCAGACGTACAGAAATGACAATGATAAGGTGGATGTGCAGTGCGTCCCTGCGTCCAAGGCCTGGAGGGGCTGGGTTTACAATGGAAGAGTTGAGAGGTAGGATGGGACTGGAGTGTATTGGTGTTGTGATGAGGAGAGGTAGATTGAGGTGGTTTGGACATATGGAGAGGATGGGGGATGATAATTGGGTGAGAAAGGTGAGAAGTGTTAATATTGGGGGTGGGGTTATGAGGGGTAGACCGAGAAAGACATGGGACGAGGTCATTAAGTGTGACCTTAGGGTTAAGGGACTGAACAGGGAGGCTGCAATGGATCGTGCAGCGTGGAGAGCCGCCATTAGGTGACCAAGGCCGACACATGCAAGCATGTTGGAGCCTTTAAAAACGAAAACGAAAACGAAAATATGGTACTAGTAATGAAGAAGTGCCGTGAGAATTATGTAGAACAGCAGCATTGTCTTTTACTGCCAATGACCTGTATGTAAAATAAGCTGCAAAAGGGCAAATATTTGGCCCATGTTAATGTAAAAGAACTCATGGTGCACCAGTATCAGAGAAAGGGTTACTGAAAGTAGTTGATGAAACCATTGACTGCATGGGTTTTTTTCACAATCAAAGAATATCTAATAGAGTTAGCTAGAAATTAAATACTGAAGTACACCAACTACAGCTAAAGAACTAAGACTCCATTCCTTACTAATTTGCTAGTTTTCTCAGTTTTTAGTATGGTACCATTTGTATAAAGTTGTGATATTTTGAAGCATATCCTAATGTATAATCATTACAGCCAGTGCTTATCATGCGAGGGATGTGTTCCAAAAATCACACACATGCATTTATACAGTATACTGTACAGTATATATATATATATATATATATACTGGTATATATACTATATAATATACAGTGGAGCCTCTGTGGTACAGTGGTAGACGGGCACAGCCAGAAATATAATTCGGGGGGTGGGGGGCATAATGACTAACCATGAGAAATATAAAAACTGATGCTCCTGAAGCAGCCGCCTGCTGCCGATTGCTGGACGACCCACTGACAAATGCGAGATATTAATCGCAGAAAAGGTGCTGTTAAATAGTCGGTGAAATCTGACTCCTGGCACTGGCATTCCCCTACTTACTGTTTATAAAAAAGTTAGCAACGAATGGGGTGAGCTGGGACAGGTAAGTATATATTTTGTTCCCCAACAAAAACTATAAAAGATATTTGTTTCATATTGCAGTATGAGTACCTCCATATGACATAGATTTATCATACCAAGTTTCAGTGTTTCAGTTTGAACACATTTTGTACACTGATAGTGAAAGTACTTTTAGCTCACCCCTGACATGATGGGGTGAGTTGGGACAGTTTTGGGGTATACTTGGCTGAGCTGGGACATGCCACTTTTTAACTTAATATTTCATTTAAAGTAAAGGGCCACTAATTTCAATGTATTAGCTGATAAATAATGTAGCACAAAAGTTAGATTTATTTCTGTTCCCTTATATAAAATCTATCTATCTATCTATTGCCAGACGCCTCAATCCCGTTTGGGGTGGCCACAAACAAATCGCCTCCAAGTCGCCCTGTCCCCCGCCATTTCACTACCCTGCTCCCAACTCACACACCCCTCTCTCATATACCTCTCCACCCCATCCCTCCATCTCATCCTCGGTCTCCCCCTCCCTCTTCCACCCTCCACCTCACTCACATACACTCTCTTCGTCAGTCTTTCACCCTCCATCCTCTCCACATGGCCAAACCACCTCAGTGTGTTCCTCACAACGCTTCCTATCACATCCACATCAACACCACAACGCTCCTTTATATCCTCATTCGTCAGCCTGTCTCTCCACGTGACTCCACAAGCTCCTCTTAAATAACTCATTTCCACTGCTCTCACTCTTGACTTGTGTCCTTCCAACAACGTCCAAGCTTCACTTCCGTACGTTAGAGTTGGTATCACAATACTGTCATGTAGTAACTTTTTTACTTCCATGCTCACTTCCCTGTTTCTTATCACTGCTTTCAAGGAACCAGCAACCTTTCTTCCCTGCTGTACCCTTTCAAGCACTTCACCCTCCAAACCTCCATCCTTACTCATCACACTACCCAAATACTTAAACGTACTCACATTTTCCAATTCCTCACCATCCAACCTCGCTATACATTCACTGACTTCACCTCTCTCAAAGACCATCACTTTACTCTTCCCTACATGTCAAAATTAAATGAGCATTATTGCTCAAAAAACATAAAAAGAAACATTTATCCAATTAATCAATTTGAATTTCGTTTAGTTTTCGTTTAATTTTTAAAGGCTCCAAAATGCTTGATCCGTCGGCCTTGGTAACCTAATGGCAGCTCTCCTTGGTGCTCAGTCTCTGGCAGCTTCCCTATTTGGTCCCTTATCCCTGAGGTCACACTCGGTGACCTTGTCCTGGGTCCTTTCGGTCAAACTCTTCCAACCCTACCCCTAACATCAGCACTAATCAATTTCTGCACCCCATTATCATCCCTGATCCTCTTCACATACCCAAACCATCTCTATCTACCCTTCCTCATCACAGCACCAATGCACTCCAATCCCATCCTACCTCACAATTCTTCCATCATAAACTTAGCCAACCCCCCCATGCCCCGCACTGAAGGACGCACAGCACAATACATATTCCGTAGTTTAGAGTTCCACTATGTTGCCTGTAGCTGTTTATGCTGAAAAATTTAACTGAAAATATGCTTTTTATAATCACAAGAGGCTTTGTCCACTTCTTGCATCATAAATAGTACAGTTCCTGCCAATAAGACAGGTCCACCAATGATATACAGTACTGCCGAAAATCATCAGTATACAGTATATCATCACAAACTGGCCAGTTGCATGTCTCAGTTCCTCTCCTTTTCAAAAATTTCATTGTACAACTCCTTTTCCCTACTTTTAACACTGTACCAGTATAGGCTTTTTTGCCATAATCCACATCATAGTATTTTCTCTCTTTAGGGCATGCCTGGAACCTGAAAATGAGATATATCTACTTGTTGACACCCAAAACCACCATAAATACAGCAAACTATAAAACATAGTAGTAGTATATTATGCAAAAAAAAACAGGTTTTCCTGGCGAAAATCACGAATGAAATTGTTGTCCCAAGTCACCTTGGGTTAAAAAAAAAAAAAAATGGTAGGTGAGTCGGGACAATTGTCTATTAATTCTTCAAGCACTGCTGTGCTGTAAAAATGCATTTTCTGGATAAATCACAAAAATTATAACAATTGAAGATTTCACCCATGAAAAAGTAGACCTTTAACTGACTGTGGGAGAGGAAAACTGGCAAAGTATGTGTACTGTATTTTCAAAAATGAAATTCTACAAAGGTCAAAATGCTACCCTTTCATATTTGCACATTTTTCATGCACTATTCGTGGTTCTAGAGAAACCTAGTATTAACAACATTTGTAAAGTTGGGGTAGGGTTATTGAATGGGCACCATAAAATGGAAATATTTTGGCATTTGGCATTGCAGTGCCCACTGTTCCAACTCACCCTGTGTCCCGCATTGTCCCAACTCACCACACTCAACACTAGTGTCTATGAAAATCCATTGTCTGTTAAATACATCACTTAGTTCAGTGATGATTAGTTTACTTCAGTGATGGTTGCCACACAGGGCACAGGTAGCTAAAGCCTGAAATATATCACAAGGAAAATCTTAAGCAATCATTGGCTTCCAGTTTCTGCGTGCACCTACACTTACGTAGATGACATTATCATCTGTTATTAGTACTGGCAGTAATAATATCCTCTACAATGTAATGCATTTGCTAAACATAAACTGACCTTTTAGAACTTGAAATCATGAATCCCAATAAACAGTACTTGATTGCTGCAGCTGCTTCCATTTCATAAAGTGATCCAGGGAAACCCACGGAATACGTCTTTTCATTTCTTGTCACAGTACAGCGTGCAAGTAGTGTAATTAGCAAGTTGTATGGATTGGTCACTGGTGCAACATGATCTGATGAGGGTCGACAGATGGCACAGGCGGTTGATGAACGAGTGATGCATAGCTGATGGATGGTAAATGTTGCCACGATAGTTTATTTTTCTTGCCATTTCTGCCACATGTAGGCCTACATGCCCACAGGTACTTCTAACTAGTTAATTACATAAACCTACTAGTAGCAGAGTTTCCCATTTTAAAGATAATGTGTCATAAAGTACATAAAAAAATTGAAAATTTTGCAGATTGGCACACGTTTTTTGTTTCCTTGCCTGCTTCCTCTCCTCACCCGTCCGGGTGCCAACGGCTCCCAGTGTGTAAATTCAGATATCTGTGTCTCACTTAAAGTAAAGTAAGTCTTAAAAAGTATATGTGTATACAAGACTTTTAACTCAGAATTGCACATTTTTTCACTTCTCCAAATATGTGACATACCGAGTATTACACCCTGAATTAAATAAGTATTCGACATTTAAGATTCTCAGTCTACTCTTGAACACACGTAGAAATTCCGGGGGGGGGGGGCCTGGCCCCCGTGGCCCCCCCCTGGCTGCGCCACTGGTGGTAGAGTGTGCGTTTTCGTATATGAGAGAACGAGGGTTTGCACTCTACCAGAGTAATAAACTTTGGGAGCGTTCTTCTGGCCATGTATTGCTTTGGCGGACAAGGGATGCTGTGGTTGAACCAGTGTCACATACTATAAAGTATGCTTGCATCCAGTCGGCTTGCGTGGGCCAATTACACTTGGTTCACAGACTACACACACATCCAAAGCCACTCCAACACTACAGTCACACTTACAAGCACTTCTCACCCTACATACAGTCTCGTACCAGACAGCCTAAGCCACTTGGTAGAGATACAGAGTCTGTATCGTCCCCACTTCGGTTGGGATAGGACGGTCTTGCAGTGGATATTCAAACGGCTGATGATGATGGTGATATATATTCTGTAAAAGTCCTACAGGCCAACCACCAGTAACCTGAAAATCCCAATACAGTACTCTGAATGATTCAGTGTGAAATTTTCTCTGAATGATTCAAGGTGAAATTTTTCAAAATTTTCTGGGCTTTATCAAAGGATTTATCTGGCTTGGACTTGCCCTTTAACATGGATGTACCTGTCTGCAGCTATTCAGCTACACTTCTGTGCATTTCTGGTGAGTAAAACAATAGCCCATATCATATTAAGTGTTTATTTAATGATAATGTACATATTTTTAATGATTTCAAAGGTCCCTCCCAGTTTTCCGAAAAAAACAATAATCCGAAAAACCCTCTGTCTCCTGCGATTCGGATTACAGGACTTTTAGTGTGTCTGTGTGTGTACAGTATATATATATATATATATATATATATATGTATTATGTATGTATGTATTTTTATATATATATATATATATATATATATATATATATATATATTATATATATATATGTATGTATATATATATATATGTATGTATATATTGTTTCATTTTGTTTCGTTTCGTTTTTGAAGGCTCCATCATGCTTGTATGCATCAGTCTTGGTCACCTAATGGCAGCTTTCCATGCTGCACGATCTCTGGCAGCTCCCCTGTTCTGTCCCTTATCCCTGAGGTCACACTCAGTGACCTTGTCCCAGGTCTTTTTCAGTCTACCTCTAGCAACCCTATCCCCAACATTAACACTTCTCACTTTCTGCACCCAATTATCATCCTCCATCCTCTCCACATGCCCAAACCATTTCAATCTGCCTATCCTCATCACAACACCAATACACTCCAGTCCCATATATATTTATACCTGGGACGAGGTCATTGAGTATGACCTCAGGGATGAGAGACTGAATAGGGAAGCTGTCAGAGACTAAGCAGCATGGAGAGCCTCCATTAGATGACCAAGACTGACACATGCAAGGATGTTGGAGCCTTCAAAAATGAAATGAAACTGTACATGTATGGAATTGTAAATTTGAGCACAGTGGCATTCTATCTTTATTGGTAGGAATGAAGCTTTACTCAGCCATTTTTCTGTACTTTACTGAGGACTTGAACACACAAAAAAGGGCGTAAGAAAAGGTTGACTTACAATGGGCACTGCCTGTATATACCACATTGCAGCGTTGAGACTTAAGGGTGTATTATTGAAACTGAGAAAGCAGAGGTGTAGACAGACCTCTGTTATTTAATGAAAAAGTTTGAGGCATGTGATGGTGATAGAATATGCCAGACCTTTCTAAATCATTGCTGACCACACTCTAATATAGGATGCAGGCTGAATACTACTAATGTTTGCAAGTGTTCTATAAAAGGCTATTGAAAATTTGGAGCTTGCTCAACACCTCCCTCTGAGTTGCTGTATATCTGAGTTTCAATAATACAGCCATTAATGTAAGATGAACAAGAAAAAAGTGAGGACACAGATCATTACCCCTTTTACACATATCATCCCTGTATAAAACTGTAGGCAAAGAGAAAGGTAGCCTGTGTGTTAGTTTTTCATATGTGGATGTTTTATTGTAAGTGCATAACCCCTTTACCCTGTGGATGTTTTTTTGTTTGATTTTTGCTACCTTCAGATGGTTTTATTCAGCTTAGTGGAGACCTCATTAAATAAAAGGGTTACTGTAGGCTATATCTAACCTCTCCAGTGTGAAAAATATGCCCTGAGCTGAATGGAATCACCTGGCAGCAAGAGGAAGGAAGTAAGAAATGACATCCTTGTAGTAAATGAAATTTTTTTCACAAGTCTTGCTATCTCCACACGATTATATTCAACTTTGGACAGTCATTTAGCAGTGAAGGGTGTAATGAGAACTGTATCCAACTGCTGTTTGAAAAATCTCTCCAGAGCTGAGTTATATTTGTGGTGATAGCAAGAATAAAACATGTCATTGGATTGAAGGTGTTAATCTTATATCCATTACAAGTTTCTCTTCAGCAGATGTGACAAGCAGTTATATGCACTTTTAATGCTATACTGTACATATCCAGCTACATGTGTATGCAAGTAATAGATCATTATGTAAACTTTTACTAGTTAACAACACTAACAAACTCTAGATAAACCATCAGTAATGGATGAATTAATAGGCAGTTATTGAATGCATTGCAGTATATTCAACATTATTATTTACACTACCACTACCCTCCATTTACATTTTTAGTAGTGATGTGTAGAGACATGAATAGTGAGTAGCTGATGTGTGTGTGTTTTCGTATTTGTGTTTGAATATGTGTGTTTGTGTGTATGATTTAAATCACAAGAGCTTTAACAAAATGCTTCTGTACTAGACAAGGCAACTTGGTATATACTGTATGTGCATGTGTGTGTGAGTGTGTGTGTGTGTGTGTGTGTGTGTGTGTGTGTGTGTGTGTGTGTGTGTGTGTGTGTGTGGTATGTATTTGTTTTTGCATGTATGTGTTTGTGTGTGTGGTAGATGTTTGTGTTTTAGATCCCAAGAGCTTTAACAAAGTGCTTCTGTGCTAGACAGAGCATCTGTGTAATTGATACTGAATAATTAGTGGCACGGATATGTAGGGGAGACTTTATTTTTGCACTGTAAAAATAAAACAAATTTCATCAGAGATTCGTACAGAGTTTCACCGTCTTCAGAAATGATCACACTGGGTAGAAGATCCTTTAATGTGCTTTGTTTATTTGTTTTAATTATTTACAATTGTGTTTAGCATTAGCGTTATTAGTCACCACATCATGACATATCACTTTAGGAAAATATCACAACTATGCATGGTAAGTATGGTGTCCAAACTCACTAGGAAAGTATAACTAAGAGTGCTAAGATTTCTCATGTTTCTTAAGACATCTTCAGGAGAATTATACTTTCTTCCTTTGTAATGAATCTGTTTGGCCCTAAAAACATGCTGAGAGGTAGAGAAAAGCTCAGTGCTCTAAATTTTCCCTTGCAAGTTTTTGTCCATACTTAGCATGATCTTAAAGCCAAGACTTGGAAGCTATCACAGGAATGGTTTAACATTCATGTGAAATTAGCAAGAACTGATTCTGTATAACCTTTTAGTGTAGCTGTAGTGAGTTTCCATTTTATATGCTGTACTGTCCATATATTCCTTCATGATGATACATTGTATGATTTAGCAAAGATGGCTAAACATAGATAAGACTAGATTATTCTTAGTATTTGTGCTTGACAACTCTGAGCTTTCTGTTGATCCTTTGCACATTTTGCAGTACCATTTATTTTCTATATGTCCTATTTTTCACACTTTCTGGAAGTACTTTAGATTAAGCATACAGGAAAGGAAGCACATAAACAAGTCATATGGTTGGACACATAACTAGAATATGAGAAAATGGAAGCAGAAAGTATTGCTTTAGCTGTTGTATACAATTTTTGGCCAATAATTTTAACTTAGGAAAGTAGTTGTATAAGCATTTAACTGTAGATTCATTAATACAAGAAAGTAAATGTGAGCTCATTATAATTAGTCATTTTTATGCTTTTCAGCAAACAGTCTTCACCTGTGTAGATAGGAGAGGCAATCTTATGAACAGTTCAAATGTAAATCTTTCACCACAAGAAGAAAGATAATTATAAGTTTGGAGTATTAAGTTAGCTTTTTTACATTACATAGAAGCAGTTCGCATTACAGATTCATTGCCACTAAAAAGGAAGGTTTGAAAAGTAAGTTAGATTTTTGCACATTTCTTATACACAGTTTTTATTGTAGATTAATTATTGCAGGAAGGGAAAGAAATATGAGTCAGGAATGTCATGTTCATTTGCAGAAATATACTTGTGAAGTATTATATTAGGCCTGTTACCAGAGTTTGTGGTAATTGTCCAATATTAGTGAATTTTTGAGCTTGTTACCTGATTTAAAATTAGCATACCCTGTTGGTCAATTATTAGGCCTTATTTTGAGGTAATTTTAAGCTTGGAATTTGAATTAGTTTACACCAATGTTAGTGAAGCTGGAGCTCGTTACTTTGTCATGTGGTAATTGTTAGCTGAGAATATTATGTTAACTTAGAACAAAATCAGCGAATTAGGGGGGCTTGTTACCTGATTTACTTTACATGCTCATCACCTGTGCAATACCTACCTCACTACAAGGCAACTGGTATTACTTGACGAGGCATATTATGTAGCATTTCCTTTCCCTCAGGACACGCATTTTTATCCCTGTCATTACAAGAGGTCAGAGATGAACACACCTTTATGATGGTGTTTAGATTGGTGTAAAAATGTTGCTGCTATACTGAAAGTTTTACTAAGGAGACCACTTCTACCCCTTTTTTTTATGCAGTGGATTCTTTTAGCCTCCACTGTGCTGAAAGGATAATTACTGTAGAGACTTTTGGGTAAGTTTTATTAATCTAAAGCTTTCTGTAAGCAGAATATAAATTTTTCAGGTGGTAACTACATACATACATATGTGCATGAAACTGACACCATGCATTCTTTTAAATATTCCCGGGTTGGCCTTGGTACAGTTGATGTTGTCTATGTCTATGGACTCAGAGTAGAAAGAAAAAAATATTCTGGACTGGAAGTAGATAAAAATATTCTGGACTGGAAATAGAAAGAAAAATATTCTGGATTGGAAATAGAAAGATAAAAATATTCTAGACTGGAAAGAGAAAGATACAGTAATAATATTCTGGATTAGAAGTATTCAGAAAGATACAGTAATAATATTCTGGATTGGAAGTAGGAAGAAAAAAAAAAATTCTGGACTGCAAGTAGAAAGATAAAAAAAAAAAAAAAAGAATGTTACCATAGTGAAGGAGCTCAGTTGTTACCTCCGCCAATGAAATTGGAGGATGTTATGTATTTGCCTATGTTTGTCTGTTTGTTTGTCCACATATCTCCAAAAGTTCTCAGTGAATTTCAGTAAAATTATGTGGAAGAGTGGGCCATGGGTCAAGGAACAATTGATTAAATTTGGGGGCAGATCCAGATCCAATGTATTCCACATATTATCTTCACGAATCCGAATCTGGGTCCTTTTTAATGGCAGTGGCATTGGTGGAGGTATGCACTCTATGAGTGCTTTCTAGTTTCTGTTCATTTACTACAAGAGCTCTTCCCCAAGCTAATAAAAGCATTTTGCAATAGTGGAAATAAATTTAAAATGCATCCTAATAATGACAGGGTTGAAAAAGTGTGTCCTTGTTGTTGCATAGGCTGTGTGATTATTTGTAAGATGTGCTATACAATATTTTTCTTCTCATGTACAATATTCTCTGCACAATTTTATTTTATTTTATTTTTTTCTGATTTGATATACAGCAAATCCAAGTCTGTTAAGCTCATTTTTTTCCCTTCAGTGATATTCGTAGCTTTTTATACACATTAAGTTCCCTTATGTAGTCACTATATTTTATACTTTGCAGTTTGTCTAGTCTCATATAGTAACTGTTATCACTGCTGTACGTTTATGCCTGGTGGCATAGTGGTTAGAATGACATGGTTGGAGTGATGGCTTTGCATAGATTCAGTCCCCAAGAGGTGGCTAGATTTTTTTTTTTTTTTTTTACCCCGAAGAGGTGGCTGGATTTTTTTCCCCCCCAAGAGGTCAATGGATTTTTTTTTTTTCCTCGAAGAGGTGGCTGGATTTTATCCTCTCCCTCCAAGGGGAGAAGGCTGGTCATTCATCCTTTAGTGTACTGACCATGAGAGCCTAACCTCATGCCCCTGCACCTTAAAGGGGATAAAGTGTGGTTGGTTGTCACTGATTTTTTTTACATTTACACATTCTGTTTTCCCTTCGAACTGTAAAGCTTACAAAAAATATTCCATCAGTGTATTTTCAGAACTTCCATGTGCACACTTTTTTTTTTTTTCTTAAGAATTTACACTAGTGGTTGTCCTCTAATTGGCTTTGGGTATTTCACATCTTCCTCATCAATTTATTCTTCATGTTGCACCTCAGTGTCATCTTTTATAATGTTAATATGACCTGTGTTAATGTTAAAAAAATTATAAATGAATGTTGAAAAAGTGATAAAAGTGTAAAACTAGAATAAATAGTAGGGGAAAAGGTGTTACAAAGCCTCCTGTGGAAACTAGAGTACACCTGCAACGTCCGCTCCAAAATGTGTCGTTGTCATGGTGATTCAAGGTTGATGCTTGTGTTTTTAATAAGGCATATATTTCCCAGTCAGTAGTATACATAAAGTTTTGTAAAAATAACATCTTTTAATTGTATTGGTAAAAGTAACTGGCACTCACATAGATATTTTCAGGAACTGCATTCACTGTTTCAGAATAGAGAGAGAGAACAAGTACAGTACATAGTTATAATATATTTTCAAGTGACTCTACAGTTCAGGTTTCAAAATGTAAAGTCGAAAAAGTAATGATAATTTTTGGTGATTGTGCTGGTCATGTTTGAAAATGTGAAAACTAGAAAAATACTATATTACCTGGAGCGATTGAACACTTTATGTCCCTCCTTGAACACTTATATTTGTGGTGGCAGTGGTGGTGGTGTAGCATCATTTGTGGTAATTGGGTTCAGGTATAGAAATCAACAAGAAAGCACAGTAGTTGTTGGTTTGGGATTGTAGGATAGCATTTGAATATTGTACCTTTTTTTTTTTTTTTTTTTTTTTATAAATCTTCCCCCTTTTTTTTTTTTTTTTTTTTTTTTTTTTTATAAAGTCCACAGTAAGTTATATGACAATTGCCTATTGTCTTTCTGTAGCTATGTATAAAGTTGATTTGTCAGGTCCTCCAATTCACAGTACCAGTTATGTGGAAAAAATTGTGTTATACTCTTTTCACTTTCACTTGGCCTAAAATTGACATTACTTATCTTGAATGCTGAGTTGTAACAGTAGATTAGCACTAGAATATACTGTAGTGCTAATCATGAAGAAACAGTATGGAAGGGATGTAGAGCCATAACATTCTTTTTTCCATTGAGTGATATGAAATAAGCTACAAAAGGATGAAAAGCTTGACTGAATCGTAACTTTCCACCATTGAGCTGTGTGGGATAAGCTGCAGAAGGATGAAAATGTGGGCCAAGTAAAGGTGAGAAAAGTGTAGTTTAGAAAGTAGTCTTGATTTAAAATGACGACAAACTGTATTTAGAATTGATGGTATAGTACCTGCTTTAGAATTTCTTTTGAGCTTGTAGCAGTGGTGTAAGATGTAGAAACAAGGTTAATTCTACAAAATCACAAAGGAAGTACCTTTGTAACTCTTGTGTTCGTTTAGGCATTTAGAGGTGTGAATTTGGAAGCTATTTAGAGTGGGAAATTACTTGATCAGATTCAAAAGACACGTAATGTGTTGGTTCTTTTACCGTTAATGAGGATGACAGTAGTACAGTCTTGGTTACTTTGGCAGTCAGGAAACCAGTCATTAGTTGTAATGTAATGTCCATATACTTAATTTATGCCTTAACCTAAACTTCTGGTACAACTTAGAAATTTATATATAAAGGAATGAAGAATTTTTGTGGAATTTGAAACTTGCTTTGTAGCTTCTCATAAATTTGTACATTCAGGGGTTTGAAGTGATACACAAAATGATAACTTGCCTTGTCAGTTCTCTTAATTGTGCTTTTTTTTTGTTTTTTTTCCTGGATCCTTCCCATCCCTTTGAAGTAATGGGATAATGGGTTAGGATGTGGATGGTGATAAATTTGAGTACACAGTAGAACTTTTAATCCACTCATTGTGATAGTGTATTTTTATTATTTATTCTTGCTGCTAATAGACAATTTACATTCAGCTTAGAGGAGCCACCTAGTAGTAAGAAGGTAGTATGAAGGTTGTATTTATCTCCTCTTGCAATTTGACCTTCTAAGCTGAGTAAAATTATCTAGAAAAGCAAGAATATTATACAAAAGGTATCCGTACATTGACGAGATAAAAGATTTGAATTAACCAAGGTGATAGGAACAGGGTTGTTGAAAGCTAGTAATGAGGTGTTTAGTCTTTCTGCAGGTCAAGCTAATTACCTAGGTACCGTACTATGTAGAGTCACATCCAGTTCCACATTTACAGGCAGGGTTCCTGTTTCAAGCAATATGGCATGTGTTCTTTTACATTCAATGAGATGACATCTTTATAGGAATTGTAGTATGTAATATAGATCACTAGATTCTGTTCATTTTAACTTGGCCTAGAATTATTCTCTCTCCATCTTTAGTGCTGAATTGTAACAAGAGATTAACACAAGACCATGATGCTAGTCACAATGAATGGAAAGAATGTAGAACCATAGTATTGTCTTTTTCTGCTACTGATCTGTGAAATAAGCTTAAAAATGACAAAAATTTGGGCCAAGTTACTGTACAATGAATGAACTACAAGATGTGACAAGAAAGTGAATGTCTAGATTTAAATATTTCATGAAACTTGTAGCCTGCTTGTAATAAGGGACTTGGGGAGACTGTGTCACTGCTCATTGTATATTTTTAAATTATGAAGAACTTTGATGTCTTTACAGCTTGTGGTAGATTAGTTTTTGTATCATTTCATAAGAGTATCATAAGTCACCTAACTGTGTAATGAGTTCCTCTTTTCTTCACTACTCGAACTTAGACTTATTAGTCTTTTTATAATGGGAGGTGTGGGGGGTGACAGCTGTAGAGGTAAATTAGGATATATTCTTTATAATTAACAGAGATCCCTTTACTGTAAGTGGAATAAGCTATCTGATCTGTAGAATTTTTATTTTGGTGAGGAGTAGACGATAATTGGAGTAGGGAAAACATGTGATAAAAATGCTGTATTCTTTATGATTAATGGAGATTCTTGTAAGTGAATTATGTAGAATCATGATTCTGGTGAGGAATAGAGGGTAAATAGAGTGAAAAATAATGAGAGAACATGTCATGTGATATGATGTTGAGTCATAAAGGGTGCTAGAAAAGCTGTTGTGCAGTAGGATACAGGATGTGTGACTGAGGTGTGGCTTTGTGAGATTCAGCAGTGTGTGCTATGACAGTACAGTATATGAGGTGGCATTGTGGTGTGTGATTCTCTGGTGTGATGGCATGTTGTGTGGCATTGTGGGTTGTGACTGTGTTGTGTGTCTGTATGAGGTGTGACAGTATGTGGTGTACTGGTATGGATGTAGGGGAATGTGTGTTGTGACTGAGGAATGACTGTGAGGTGTATATGTGTGAGTTGTAGCTGTGTCATCTGCTGCACAGTAACTTTTTTAATACTCTGTAGAAAAACCTAAACGTAATACTAGAAATTATTTCTGTATATACCAGGAAGTAGCTTTCAGTGATGCTGTTAGTAGGAAAGTTGACAAGGTGAAAAAAAAAATAATAATAATGTGATTTCCTCTCATCTCCTGCCAGCATCAGCTATTGATACGCTTTGCTACAACTCCTGTGATTTTCCGAACATAGTCGCTTCGTAGAATCTGAGAAGTGTGGTGAGTAGCGAGGGAGGTAGTAGCTAGTGGAGTCGGCTCTCGTCTCTGCACTAGGGATTTTTTTGTAGTTGCTAATGTATGAGATAGGACCAGCTGTGGCTCAGTGGGTTAGAGCACTCCACTCTGGCCTAAGAGTCAGAGGTTCGAGTCCACCCAAGGGTCATTGGTGGACATCGGGAAGAGCATCCAGTCATAAAGTGCTACTCGCTCCAAACCTAAGTCCTCTGCTCAGGGGCAGCGCCTAGGGACATGGCGTAAAACTAAAAGAAAAATAATAATAATAAACAAAATAAAAAATGTGTGGGATGCACTGTGTGTAGCTGTTGATTCCTTCACTGCAAGACTGATTAGCATTATCTGGCTATGGCAAGATTACAATACAGTAAATCCCAGTCGTAAGCTACCCTTTTTGATGTTGGCTGTGCAGTTAAGTCCACAGGAAGCTACAGACAATGACATGATAAATTTCCGTTGCCACCTGTAAGGCTGAATTGCAGTTTCACATTTACAGCACCAGGTGTATGAAAAACGCTTGTATATTTTGAAACACATCCCTGGTTTATGATTAGGACTGCATGTAAAAGGGCAATACAGCATTTGCCATTATATGTCAGTGATGTGTTGTAGTACTGTATATCATTACTGTTTCTGTACAACTTGATCCGTACATTGGGGAAGCTGGAAAATTGACTTTATAGGTAGCAGTGGAATTTAATAGGCTGTTTTTCTGTAAACCATTACGAATTTAAGGGGAAAAAAAAAAAACATTGAAATAAGTGACATTGTTATGTTGAAGTTAACAAGCCCCGTACACTATTGATACTGTATTCTATGAGATGTCTCTTCAAAGCTGAATAAAGCCATTAGGCAGGGGCAGCAATGAAGTAAAAGACATCCAGGTTCTGAGGGGGTCATTGGTAGTTGTTTTTGGCTTCATCAGGGCAAGAAGTTTCCCCTAAAATCAGTAAAAGCATCTGGCATTAATAAGGATAAGGTACAAGGACATTGTATTAAAGGGATTAATGTATGGAATATGTAGTTCTTCGCTGTACTTATATTTTTTTTATGGCCCAAGAGTTAAATAGAGTACTTTGGAGCAGATGTTCAGTGACCTTTAACATATTGTACTATTCTCTGGATCCAAATTGCCTTAGCACCTCCATTACAGTGAAATCGTTTTTATTTTGTCTTTGCCAACAATTGATTCTGTTCAACTTAGGGTAGACATCTCTTTATGAAGAGTTAATGAAGGCTGTATCTGATCAATCCAGTGCAGAAAGTCTCCATAACTAAGTAGAATTATCTGATTTTAGCAAGAGAAAATAAAAATCAAGCATCATCATAATGAATGGGTTAATAATGTAGTATGATGCGTCTTGCACTCACATTTCCTTTCAGAACCTTACACTGATGTTCTTTGTTTTGAGTTATGATTAGAATAGTATTGTAATCAGAGGGGGATATTATAGTTAATGCCATTTGCATAGCATCGGTCCCCTCACTAGAGAATGTCCTCCCTAAGCTAAGAATTAAATAGTCATGTGAAAGTGTCCAGAAAAATTTAATGAATGGGTAAATGTAGACAGTTTGAACTCTTCACTACAAGAAATCTTCCCTGAGCTAAGTAAAATTGTAAGGAAAAAAAAAATGACATTGTTATGTTGAAGTTAACAAGCCCTTATACATGCATTTGCATTGTAGACTGCAGAGAAAGAGCACTGTTTGCACTTATTCTTATTAGTATTGCCAGTGTTTGAAGCTCATTTACTACCAGGGTGTCTAGTAATATGACCAAAATTATTTGTCAGTTCCAAGGAAAAAAAAAAATTGTCGTAGTGCAAGGGTTGATGAAGACTGTTCCAAACTCCATCATTACAAAGCGATGCTCCAAATCTCAGTAACAAGAAGAAAAACATGGGCATCATAGTAGTGAAGAGTTTAACGTAAATAAACATTGCAGATACCCACCTGGTGTACAACTTTATCAAGGGTGTACAGTAGTTATTTAGAAGGTACTGCATGTAGATTACAGACACATCAGGCACCATTTACAGTAAAACCTCGATATAACGGACTTCAGTATACCGGAATTCGCTTTTAGCGGAATCGAGGAGCTACCAGACTAAATTACTATACAGTATATCAGAAAAAGTGATAAAGCCAGATGCAGTCCGGACTGCCTGACCACTTCAGTTATGTTCACCACAATAAGGTAAATAAAAGACATGTTTATCATTGTACAGTACAGTATTATTATATATATTATACCATTTGATTAATGTAATGAAGTTATAACACAATACAGTACCACAGTGGTAGTCAAAACAGTTTAAAAACCATTCGTGCAATCCGGACTAATGTCTCATATATCAGAAAAAGTCTGGATGTTGCTTTTATTGGAGTTTTGTATTTTTCGGAATGGCTTGGGCTCTGTTAGTCCGTTATAGTGAGCTTACTGTATTTTTGCTTTCAGCCAACCTCGAGCCCCTACACCTTAAAGGGATAAATTTGAATTGGCTGTTTCTTTTACCATTTTTCTCATTTGCATGCCTAGAGTTTATCCAAGTTTTATGTTAGCTCTTTTGTAATTTGTACTTTTTCTTTGATAGCACATACTGATTTTCTTTTTGTAAGCTCTTTTGTAATTTGTACTTTTTCTTTTATAGCAGTTACTGATTTTGTTATTTCCATTTTCTTTGCACTGCTTTTTGTTGGTCATGTACCCAAAGTATATCCAAATATTTTTTAAGTTGCTTTCCACTTTGTGTAATTTTTTGTATCATGTATTCCTTTTGTTACATTCATTTGATATTGATATGTTTATTTTTAATACATGATGCTTTTTAAACTTTTCTTTTATTTTTACAGTTTGAAGAAAAACTAATATACCTACCCAATGTAGCAGTTATTGGTTCTTGGGTAATGCTTTTTCATAGATTTAGTTTTATAATCTGGCTTGCTAAGATGGTTTAAATTGGTTTTTAGATGGAGGAACATGTCTAGAAGCAGCTCTGTCCATCTGTCTTTCACTTAAGATTTTCACACATGAGTTGCTTCACTCCCACATGGACTTGAGCTACTTATCAGAGCCACACCACACAACACATTATACTGCACTCACACCATGCCACACAAATTCACTCACCCACATCATACTGCACTCTCACAACATGCCACACAAAGTCACCCACCCACATCACACTACACAACGCAACATACTTCCCTCTCACACCACCACATAAAATCATCCTCCCACATCATATCACACCACACCACAGCACACTGTACCATCCTTTCACACCACACCAGAACACATCATACCTCCCTTTCACACCACATCACACCACACCACATCATCTCGCACACCACATTACCTTTGGACTTTAGAGGGCTCAAAAACTCCTACTTGTAGTACTTTTCTGTTTGTTTATTTTTTTATTGCTTTGTACACTAGAGGCTTTGTAAGTATATATATTTTTGTAATGGAAAGCACAGTTTTTATGAAGAGGATGTTAGATATCATGTACAGTACTTGAATTGCTGATGAGACTACATATTTCTCTCTCTCTCTCTCTCTCTCTCTCTCTCTCTCTCTCTCTCTGTTCTTCAACAAGAGGAAAATGGGTACATTAGTTGGTCATACAACTACAGAAATTTAAATATTTTTTTCTAACTCAGAATGGTTAGCTTTTTTAAAAAGAGTAAATGGGATACCAAGATTTGACAGGGTATTGTGTTTAATTTCTCTAAACAGGTAGGATGTTCATATCCAGGTGAGCCTAGGGCCACAACAGCAAGAAGAATACATTTTGGAAAGTGGAAGAATCTATAATATTGACAATAGGCATGTGATTAAATTTTGTTTCTTCAGTGTTATGGAACTTATTTTGTTTGTTTCCTTAGTTAAACATACCGTTGATAAGAAAAAATGCTTAATTTTATGTCTAAATTGTCTAGAAAGCCACAGAAGCAATGCAGACTTTTATTCAGCTTTGGATAGATTTCTAGTGAAGAACTTACCAAATCTTTATTTACCCATTCAAATGATTAAATAATTTTTTTAATATCATCATGCTCCCATCAGTCAGCTTTATTTACCTTAGGATAGACTTCTTTTGTAAGGGGGTTAAAAACAGTATACATACATACATGCTTATGTATACATTCACCGGTACACATACATACAAACTCGCACATACATTTACCTATTCACCATGATGATGTACATACAAGTTCATCCATACATTAACCTATTCGCCATGATGATGTCCTTATTTATACTACCCTAGGTACCACCAGATAATGATACTCTGGTTCAGTGAAACCTCTTATAGTGAAAGGCGTAAATCTTTCCTCAATAGATGGAGTCTTTCTTAACCTTAAGCAAGATGAAGATATAATAGATTTCACTGTATTGATAGAATTAATGAAGGTTGTTTATGATCCAAGGGAAATTAACTCATCTTTAAGTGGGAAAAGTAGTTTGGATGATTATAATGATGATGATGTTTCTAATCTTTTGACTATCCAACCTGAAGTTCCTGATAATAGCAAGGTAAAAAAAAGGTAATAGTAATTATTCCCTCTGAAATAGTTGACCCATCAGGAAGACACAGGCACTAAATTCTAATATGTGTTGAGAAGCCAAAGACTGAATAATGGAATGTCTTAATTTTGGAAGGCCACAATAAATGAATCTAATGTTACTATAGTGGATACAAAGCTTTCTAACAACAGGGATTAGAATGTAAGTTTGTTGGGCCATTGTTTTATGAACAGGCTTTTGTTCAGCTCCTTGCCATAAGCAAGATTCATACCCAGTCCGCTTTTTACTGAGAATTAGGGTTATGATGATGTACTCTGTTATGGTGTACCTGTACACACTTTTTTTCTTTAAGTATGAATTAGCATTTTTTTTTTTTTTTTTACAGAACAGAAGAAGGAAAAACAAATTTAAATAAAAATAATCCATACACCAGATGACTGGTGTTCTCCATTCATAAAAAATCTGTAACAGTTGGGCTTGAACAGCTGTGGCTTGAAGTTAAGGGGGAAACAACTCTGGGGAAGTGAGTTCCAAAGAGATACAGTTTGGGAAATGAAATATTTCTGATGGGCAGAAGTTCTGCAATATGACAGTGTGACATTCCAGTCATGAGTACTACCAGATGCCCGTGTAGCACGGGGGAAGGCATGGAGAGGTGGCGCAATGGATGCAACTTCATCTGAGCATTTATGATGATGATGGTGGTGGTGATGATTATGTGTCTCTGCTGTTCAGTCTCTGTACTGAATATGTAACTTGGTATACATTTTGTGCAGAATAGTATATTATAGTCGTACCAGTATGTAGCATTATCTGTCAATGCACCGAGCGCTCGTTATCACTTGTGGTAGAGTCTTATACAATACAGGTTAGAATTGGTTGGGTAGTTTTGCACTTTAGAATGGGTTATCTGTGTTTCATTAGGTCTAATTGTTGAGTAATGGTACTGAGATGTACAGTAATGGTTCAGACTCTTCCCTTTTTACTGTTTATTGATACTTTTTCATTGGGATGTATGTGTGTGATTCTTTGTATAGTCATTTGTTTAGTTACATGTTCATAATTTGTCCTCATTTCTCTTAAATCTTCATCAGATTCCAAACATATTGTAATATGTGACAGCCAAACACACACAAAACAAAAGATTGGTAAGAACAGGTAGGCAGAATTACTCACACATACACAGACATACTCATACATACACCTCACAGTCAAACCTTACACTGCCTCTAATGCACTGAGACTTTTCCAGTACCCAATAGTTTAACAGATTTTTACTTAGTTCTTCATAATCTCTTCTGACAAAGCATTTTTATACACGGTATTCAACATTGCAATAAAGATAACGGAAGGGAACTGACGTAAGAGAGCATGAGTGAAATACCCCATAGGAAGGAGGATGGTGTACTGCAGGAGGAGGATAGCTTCAGCTTCCAGTCCACCAGGTTCACATGCAGATGAGCCTGGAGCCACAACAGCAACAATACCAGACAACAGGTTTTCATTCTTTGTGAAACCCTGACTACAGCATCTCTCCACCCAAGGGTAGGAGTAGTAGCAGAGGTGAAACTTGTACTTTCCAGGTCAGAGAAGGTGTGAGGACTATAAAGGGCTAACTTAGTTCTGTTTTTCATATTGATTTACTTGCTCAAAAATACACTGATGGTTTGACTTAACTATTGTGAAGTTAAAATTGATTTGCTCACCTGGAAAGATATAGAAAGTTTAATAAAATTGCTGTACATCCATTGGGCCTGCCACATTCCATTCACTTCTAGGGAATGTGTTTCTTGTTTGCTTATGTTGCCCAGTGTGGTGTGCATTAGCTTTGAAGTTTGGGATTTTTTTCAAGATGGGTCTGGCATTTCTTTGGAATTATGATTACTTATCATTGTATGATTGTTTTAGCAATGAAGCATTATCAGGGAGTTAAGTTTGATATTTCCTTATACTGTATATATTGATTATTTACAGTATGTGATTGTTTTCATTTAAAATATGTGCTATTTTGTGACGTATGTCTAGGCTTGCCATGAAATTATTATTTATTTTCAATTTGTGACTTTTTGGTGTGAAGTATGGCAGTTATATATATGATTAAATTTAAATTATGACATGTTTTCATTGTGTAGTTGCTCTCATTGAAGTATAGGAGGTTGGTCTTAGGTTTCCTGATATTGTGATGTATTTTCATTGTTTTGAAACTTTTGCATTATGATGCTTTGCAGTTTTAGCATTTAAGGTCCAGCCAAAAGTATCCCAACCCCTCTTGTGATTTAAGTTCTCAGTACTATATG
>NC_137030.1:4646903-4724403 GCF_032717465.1 Coenobita brevimanus | reverse complement strand
GTCTTTGAGTTAGTCGTTTTATGGGGGGGAGGTACTAACCCACCACCAACCCACATGTTGACACATAGGGAATGATGAGGATAATGATGATGGGAAATAGGTTATGATGATGATGATGGTGGTGGTGATTACCCTCTTCAATAGTGATGACCCTAATAAATTTCTTCTTGCTTCCTCTAGACAATTGTAATCACCTTAAGGGATAACTGTTTTAGCAGATGGGGTACTGAAGAATATATTTAATCCCTCTTTGTTCAAAAATCTCACCTTGACAGATGAATATCATTTGGTGGTAGCAAGGAAAAAAAGAAAGAAAGAAAAAATGTTATTATGTTAGTTAAGAAGTTTATCTATAAAAGGAAGAAAATTAATGAGAAAAAGATTATGTTATCATGGTAGTGAAGGAGTTTATCCAAAAAGTGAAAGAAAAAGTACAGAAAGAGAGAAAATGTTATCTTTTAATTGAAGGAGTTTACCATGGTATTTTTGAACTGTGAAGTATAGAAAGTTTGACAAGTGTTTGAATATTTTCCGGAAGTGCGATTTATTTTTACAATTTATAGCCTATTTTTCATAGTGTGATTGTACTTTATGATGCTTTTCAAATATAGCTTTTAAGGTCTATATGCAGAAAGTTCTTATTACACATTACCTTACCTTTTTTTTTTTCTGTTAATGGTGCAGTAAATTACAGATAAATTCATATACTGTATATTAACTGTTCTCGTGTTAACTTTGAATCTCATTTACCATTTTGCCACAACTTATAGCACACGTACCTGGTGGTCCTTGTTATAAGTTGCCAGTTATTCTCATTCTGTCTTGCCAGTAAAGTAGTACAGTAGTTGTAGCCCCAGGTTCATCTGATATGTGAACCCAGTGGATTGCAGGCTGAAATTGCCGTCCTGCAGTCCACCATCCTCTTTTTTTTTCACAGTTTAGAGGAGTTGAGGGATGTTTGTATAACCAAGCAGCTCCACCCCACAGTTATATCAGTGCCGCCTCATGAAGATGTCCATCTCCAGCACTGTTATTAAGTTCACAGTAAAATACAGAATGCTCCTGATATATATTTAAGACTTCTTATGTCTTGAAAGAATTTTTCGTAAAGCAGCAGTTTCCAAGAATGTATCAGTAGTGTTACAGTATTCAGTTCTCACCTAGAAGCCCAGGATGTGTAGGCAAAATGCTTCTTAGCTTTTGAGATATACTAAATGGTTCATAAGCACAGAGTTAAAAGCAATATAAATATACTCACCATTAACATCAGAACAAATTCATAGTGAATCATAAGCAACTTCAGTGTGCAAAATAAGTGTTAATGCGTCAGTAACTTATTAACAACACAGCTTAAAAAACAACCAACTGTATGAATTTCTCTGCTCTCATAATATCTTTCATAGGGATGCATCACATTATTTTTGCATCATTCTGAAAATTTAGATATACCTTTGCAGTGTTTGATAGAGCATTACCATATTTCTGCATTTTCACATATTATTTTGCACTAGACAGAGGTTGTCACTATATTTTATTTCCTTTTGCATAAATTGGAGTCTCTAGGCTTAAATCTTTAGTATTAGGTGAGGCATTACCCCATACTTGATGTCTTTGGCCTTAAATTTTGCCCTTGACAGTTGTATTGGTGAACCTGCTTGCTCTGAAGGGTTTCATGTCAAAGCCGTGATCCCTCCCCATCACCTCACACGCCAGGATATGCCCAATGGTGGGACTGACCTTGAATCCTGTACCTGTGGAGTTAGGAAATCCATCATCATCATCAGCAGCAGCACCAGCAGTAGCAGCAGCAGCATAACTGTGAGGATATTTATTTTGTGTGTGTTTAGTTTATATGTCAAAGTATTTTATTCAGTTTGAGAGAATGCTTGTGTTTTGGTGGTCTCAAGCAACTACCACTACCACAAATACTAACACCACCACAAATTCTGGTCCTACCTCAGCTACCTCAAACAACCACCAAACCACAAACACTACCACAATTACCCATACTATACCTCAGCAATATCACAATCACAGCTACCACTACAACTACCCATACTGTTACCTCAGCTACCTCATTCACAACTATCCCCATTACTATCACAGTTGCAACTACCACTAATACAATCATTACTGCCACAGTCATGAACTACCACAGCAGTCACCATTACCACCACAGTCACAACTACCACAACTGTGTGTACCATATCACACTAACCACAGCCACTACCACTACCACCAAAACTGTCCCCTCCACAACCACAGCTATCATCACAGTCACAACTACCACCATCACACCAACCACAATAGTGTACCGTCTTACCCGAGAATCCAGCTGCATATATGATATTTGGGTGTTTGGGGTGACGGTCTATAATGAACTCCTTGTCTGGTGTGTCCTGTAAATTATGATTCTTATTATTCTTATCATCATCATCATCACTATTGTCATCATTGTTAACACACTCATTAATCATTTTTTTCATCACATCATCATCTCTCCCCTAATCTTTATTTTATTTTATTTTATTACTATTTTTTTGTTTATTTATAGTGACCCTGTCTTTTACACAGCTAATGTATCCCCAAACCTTAGTGTGTACTGTAAATTATCTATCTATCTATATCTGTACATTAAATTTGCATAAAACAAACTGAACCATTGATTTTTAGCTCATAAGGAAAAGAAATTCTAAGATTTTTCTTGAAGTCCCAATTTTGGCTGTCTAAAAATGGATTTTATTTTTTTATCATATTTTTTTATGTCCTCAAGTACATGAATAATATACAGTGCAGTACAGTATGAGTAGATAATGATCATCAATAGACAATGAAGTTACATTATTATTATTTTTTTTTTTTTATTTATTTTTTTTTTTTTTTACTATGATAGCTGATAATACCGTATGTACTAAACTTTGTAAGCCAACCTTTACTGACAGTGACTGTTAAAGAATTGTTTATTATTATGATTTTGGTGACTTTTCCACATATTTCTCTAGCCTTAAAGTGATTGAGAGCACTAGCACATGGCACATTAATCCATATTTTCAACTCTAGAACACATAAATGGGGTTAATTTCCATGCACAGGGAATTTAGGTACTGTACAATATATATTTATGATGATATGCAAAATGAGCTCATGCAGATGAGATTTTGCACTAAAGAAGGGGTCACTGTACTCTTAGGCCCATATTCTCGTCAGTTAAGGAGGTTCTCCAACATCTCTTCCTTAATATTTATTTTCCAAACTACTCATTAATATCCCTTGGTTTGCTTCGTATGTCTTTTCAGTATCGACCTAGACTGCATAAAAAACACACACACACAAGGATATATATATTAACAGAGCAGAATCAGAAATAAATTGGTAAGGAAGAGCTGTTCATAAGCTTCATAACTGCATCAGAATACTGCCCTTACTCTCTTCCTTACTTTCCCTTCCTTCCTTCCACATACCGTATACCAGCAGTCCTCTTCTCCCATCTGCTGCAGAAGAGGCATATACTTGGCAACAAAGGACCTGATGTGATCCCCTATGTAGGACAAG
Source organism: Coenobita brevimanus (assembly GCF_032717465.1). Lineage (NCBI taxonomy): Eukaryota > Metazoa > Arthropoda > Malacostraca > Decapoda > Coenobitidae > Coenobita > Coenobita brevimanus. The sequence continues at coordinate 4,720,851 of NC_137030.1, read as the reverse complement.
TCACCCTTTTCTGAACCTGGGTCCACTTTGTCTCCAAAGTGAACCCCAATCTGAGGAAGACAGATAGAAAGATTGATATTCACATATATACATACATATATACATTACTGTACATACATTACATGCATGCTTACAAACATACATACAAACATACATAAGTAGGTAGGAAAGTAAATAGATAGACAGACAGACATGGCTAGATATATAGGTAAATACAGAGATAGACAGATATATCGACAAATAGAGTTTGGGAAATTTAGAGAGATTTTATTTTGTGACTATCAATCCAGTCCTCTCTATATGTCATAGGTGAACTAGCAGACCTTCCAAACTGGCTAAGCCCTTAACCTAGAAATACAGAAACAATACCCACCTTATACAGTCCTTTTGAATCCAATGCAGGGAGGCCATATAAGAAAATCTTGTGGGTACAGTCAACGAAGCTGTTGTGAGGGAAGCCATTGTTTTGGAAAAAGTAGGCTCGGGTGTTTATGGGTCTGTAAGAGAGGCAGGAATGAGGTTGTGTGTTAGAGGGAGGGGAGGATGAGTTTGGGTATCACAGAGAGAGAGTGGATGAGTTTGTATATCAGAAAGAGGCAGAGAGAGGGGAGTGAGTTTAAATGTAAGAGAGAGCAAGGGAGATGAGTTTGTGTATTGAAAAAAGAGGTTAAGTTGCATGTGTGTGTGTGTGTGTGTGTGTGTGTGTGTGTGTGTGTGTGTGTAAGGCTGCACAAGTAAAGTGCTAAAGAAAAGTGTTTATGTTTGTTGGATGTACACAGGAGTATATAACATGATATGTCAGTGAGAAATGATTAAAAACTAAAATTGATGAATAAGGAAAAAATAGATACAGATGAAGTTTGCAAACATGGCTATTAGCATAATTTCTGTGAAGTTTAAGAAAATTTTGTCATAGTGGTCATTGTGGGTTGGTGGTTAAATTGAAACCCTGTGTACTAAATTTTGGGTGGGTTGAGAGAAAAGCCACCCATGGTCATGAAATACTAAAGGTCACTGATGAACATGAAGTACCATGTACTGACTGTAGTGGCAGGTGTATGCCGAGTGGTTTTAGCAATTGTGATGTCCATGGTCCAGGACACAGCAGCAGGTGTTGGGCCATCACTGTGCCCTGGGGACCCTTCACACTCACCCACCCATCACCCGCCTGCACTGTGTCCATCTTCCATCCACCCTTCACTACACCACCACACTCTTTGAATAGTTTCTGGAAAGACAAGGATGTAAGATTAATCATGAAAGCATGTAAGGGATAATACAATAGCATATAAGAACAACTTGTTACAGGGGTTCCCATGAGAAAGGAAAACATTCCATTTGGTAAGGCACACAGATATAACCCTAAAATAATTTTCCCTTCCACCCTTAGAAGAATGAAAAGTATAATTCTCTAGGAATTACAGTGGTGGGAGCTTGAGGGGTCAGTATTCACCTATGGCAAGTGAGTGGTATGGGGGAATTTAGTTTTCAACTGTGTCCTCCTTTTGGAGACATACAACTCTGAATACATTCCCTCACATGTATAAAAAAAAATCTTTGTTCTCTGTGTTCTCTGGGCTTTATAAGTTCTGTTGGCAGTGTTATGATTCTAAAAGATTATCACTCATCCCCCGTAAGTGAGCAGTATGGGGAAGCTCTGTGAACAATAGACAGTTAATCAGTGCTCTACCTTCGCTTCCCCCATTCCCACTCAGACAGGTGTGTAAATACCGTGTGGGCCTAAATACCTCCTCCCTATTGTATTATCAGCCCCATTCTCTAGCTGTTGTAGTGATGATCAGTAGGATTTAGTGAGGTAACTACTAATTCATTGTAATTGTGTGATACGGGGAAGTTCTCAGTGTCAGACAGTACCATATTAAAGTTTTCTTGGCATAATGCTCTATAATCCATGGCAGCTACAGAAGAGGTCATATAAGCTCGTTGGCTTACAATCTGTCTCCTCAATAATCCATGCCCCTTTAATGCAACTCTCCTTTAATCCTTTGACCCTGTAAATGCTGTTGACCAATGAAGAACCCTTGTGGTACATACAAGAACAGCGTTGAGGCAACGATCAGCTCTCATCACCCCGGCACTGTGGTCTTCAAAAGCGAGGTAGTCTTCAGGGAACCGAGTCCTGATGGAGATATTGGGGATGTGAGGAATATGTAAGAGATTGTTGGGAAAGATATGCGGAAGATGTGAAGAAGCCTCGATCACATTCAGGGTAAAGATTATAGGGGGAAAATGTAGCAGAATACTGTACTGGGCTAATGTAGGGAGGAGTGACTTTTAAGGGAAAAACATAAGAGGTATCTTTAATATTCCAAGAAAGGGGAAAATTAATGCTAACCGAATTAACCCTTCCCCTGCGTACTGTAGAAGGGAACTACAATGAAGTGTAATCTTTCTAAAGACTTTTAAAAAATGGATTAATCAAAATTTGCCTCACTTGTATTTGGTGTTGGCTTGTGTAATTGTAAACCAGTTGGGGCATTGACCCGGCCTCTCAAGTGACCTGGATATCTCATCCATAAGGTCCCTGTGGCTTCCCACCACCAGCATGGGTGCAGGGCTGTCAAAAGTGCTGTATTAGAGAAAGGGAAGTGGTATAAGACTGATCGACTCTTTCTAGATGACTCTTGTGTGTTGGTGCAGTACGACAACACCAGGATTGATAATTCCTTTTACTATGAAAGGTTTCCTTTAAGCTGAACAGAAGCCTCCATTAATTTTAGGATATTTGAACTCGGGATATTACGGGAATTTTTGCTGTATACTGCCTGAATTTGAGTCCCAACTTCCTGGCTTACTATCAGTGATGTTATAAGGCACTAAAAGTGGTACTAAACATTATATTACTTCAAGGCATGCTTTACATTATGAGTGTTGTACAAGCATACTATTTCCTCTGACACAATACTCTCTCTCTTTCTCTCTCTCTCTCCCTCCCCTCACCTTACCAACTCCTCTTGCACTGTTGCAGAGATACTGGACCACCTTGCCATGGCATCTATCAACATTGTCGTCAATTGAGGTGGACCAAAGTTGGCCAGTCTTGTAATCCTGGTCTGCCCTCCACTGCTGCCATTTTTGTGGGGTAGGTGATACTGGTGGGGAAGTGAAGAGGCATTATGATCCAGAGTACAGTGGCTTTTTTTAAGTGCCAGAGCTCCAAGAAAATCATTGGCTTACATATATTTATTTATGTTACTATGTTACCCTGTAGTATTTTAACATCTAAGTGCAGAGTGGCAAGTGAGATACAAGGTGGTCCAGCAATAGCATTCCTCTGGCAACTCACCTGAAGCCATGGGAATGATGTGGGCCCAAGACTCAGTAGCTGGCCTTACACAACACTCCCAGGTAAGCCACTCAACATCATTTACCAAGTTGTCAAAGTCTGGGCTGAGACTACTGCTCATAATACCTCCAGTACACAGCTCATCATCTTGGGAGCCATGCCTCCTCTCCTCCTTTTCCCTGCACCTCACCATGTGGAAGGACTGTGTTCTGAACAGCACTGTCTATCACAGGAAGGTGGCTGGTTGCTTGTAGTCAATGGATCTGCTCGGCCAAGTAGACCAGAGTAGACCAACAATATCTGCAAGTACTCTGTGCTGCAGTGGGGGCGCGGTAGCACAGTGGTAGCGCGCTGGACTCGTAATCGGGGGATTGCGAGTTCGAGCCTCGCCCGGGCTTCCGTACCGGGAGTGGTAGCTCGCTCCTGTAACCCTAGCAGGGCTATATAGTCCAATACAGGGCTTAGCTCGGGGGAACTCCATTTCTCCCATTTTTCTGTGCTGCAGTGGGTCCCCTAGAACAGGACTTGGCCCCACCTTGTCCCCCGCCTTTCCCATACGTGGAGCAAGCTACGTTTCTGCCTTTATCCTTCTTATGGTAGGAGCAACTCTGATATCTTATTATAATCAACTCCAGGCAACTTTGCTCATCCGAAAGTGAGTCATATGAGTCTGAGAGAGTAAAACCATAGATATTACCCAAGTTGCAGAGTGAACAGGTTACACTACGTGGAACCAAACTTGACAAGTAAATGGTGATATTATCTGTGTGTGTGTGTGTGTGTGTGTGTAACTAACCTGGTCTAGAAGCAGGGTGTTCATTCCTGCTTGTTGGAGGCTGAGGGCAGCACAGGTGCCAATGATGCCAGCACCCACCACCACAACATCAGCGTCTGTAACAAACCATCATCATCATCATCGTCATCATTTTCACCATTATAATCGTCATCATAAGCATTTTCACCATCATCCACCACATCAGCATCTGTAGTAAAACACCTTTATTTGGTCTCCATACTGTGGCGAAAACCTACTATATTTGCTCACTTTCTTCTGCTGCATCTTTCTTCATTCTTTTTTTTTTTCCAACCACCTTTGAATTTGATGCCATTCCTATATTTCTTCACCAATTTGTCTCAGATTTGGCACAATTGTTCTTTGGGCAAATCTCTACAGGCTGTTTTATTTATATATTTTTTATCTAGTCCTTTTAAAAAGATTTAGGACTCAAAGGTAAGCCCGTGCGAACACAAATTTGGGGTCTCTGTGTCCTTGTACGTTATTCATCATGGCAATTTGCAAAGATGTCAATGTACTGAAGTTATGCGAAGACCATCCTGAATATCCTTGAGAATATTGGCAAGCTTTAAATATCTTTCTTACCACCACCATCACCATCACTTTTACCACCACCACATCATCCACTTGTGTAATAAAGTACTGCTATCATCAACACTGGCATCATTGTCACCATCATTATCATCACCACCATCCATCACAACATCAATATCGCTTACATAGCATATTCATTGTTACCATTGTCTATCTGTCTGTTTATCCATCCATCTATCTGTCTATTGTCAGACGTGAGAATCCTGTAGAGGTGCCCATAAACAAATCGCCTCCATGTCACCCTGTCCTCCTCTATCTGGGTACCCTCTCTCCAACTCACATGTCTCTCTCAATAGACCTCTCAACACTACCACCATCAACATCAACATCACCACTACCCATTACCACTACCACCACCACAACCATCCACCACCACCACCATCCGTTTCTGCCACCACCACCACCATCCATTACCACCGCCGCCACCACCACCACCACACCATCACCACCACCACCACACCATCACCACCACCACCACCACCACCCATTACCACCACCACACCATCACCACCACCACCACCATCCATTACCCCCACCACCACCACACCATCATCACCACCACCACCATCACCATCCATTACCACCATCACCATCCATTACCACCACCACCACCACCACCACCATCCATTACTACCACTACCACCACCATCACCAAAACCACATTCACATCCACTCCTGCACTGCCCTACGTTATCCTAATTAATATTATCTCCCATCATCTGTAGTATTCCGGTCTGCTTACCAGATAACCACATCGCTACTCATGACCACATCACTACATCACCACATTACCCTTCATCACATCACCACATCACATTATCACATCACTACTCACTGCCACATGACTCATTATCACATCATCACATCACATCACTACTCACTGCCACATGACTCATTATCACATCATCACATCACATGGCTACTTATTACATCACCACATCACCCCTCATCACATCACCACATCATCACATCACCGCTCATTACCACATGACATCAGCACATCACTACTCATTACATCACTACATCACCAGATCACTACTCATCACCACAGCACATCACCACATCACTGCTCATCACCACATCACTACTCATTACCACATCACCACATCACATTACATCACCACATCACCACACCACATTATCACATTACCACATCACATCACCACATCACTAATCACCACATCACATCACCACATCATATTATCACATTACCACAGCACCACCACATCACTATTCATTATCACATCACTACTCATTACCACATCACATCACCACATCACTACTTATTACCACATCACTACATCATCACATCACCACATCACTGCGTCACCACATCACATCACATCAGCACCAATTACCATCTTTACTGGAGTTCTGTACACTTGGCCTAAAATTTCCGTCTTTTTAACACTACTGTAGATTAACAATGCTAGTCACGAGGAAGTGCCAGGGAATGGATGCAGAACCGGAGTATTGTCTTATTAGAATATTATTAAGGAAGTGGGAGAAAAAAACAAAGAAGTGAAGGAAGAAGGAAATAAACCAGAAAGGGAAGGAGGAAGTCAAGAAGTGAAGGAAGAAGGAACAAGAGACTTTCAGGTGTAACTAGCAGAATAAATCGCTTACGAGGAAGTGTTAAGCATTCACTCTCTCATCATCAGCAGCAGCATCAAAAATCATCATCATTCTCACCACACAAACACACACACAACCTACCTCTATCCATGTTGAATGAAGACTGACACACACACACACACACACACACACACACACACACACACACACACACACACACACACACACACACACACACACACACACACACACCGCTCGCTGGTGCAGTGGTAACGCTCTCGCTTGCCATCTGGTAGACGGGAGTTCGCGCCTCGCTCAGGTTGCGAAAAGTTTCACTGACGAAGTGAGTGGTTACTGTCCCCCTTGAGCAAGGGGACGGGTGTGTGCGTGTGTGAAGGTCGCAGCCTTGCCCTTAGATCGGACTATATGAGCTCTCAGCTCCCTTCCGGGAGGGTAATAGCTGACGATCACGACCATCAAGTGATCCTGACCGACCCGGTGAATTACACACACACACACACAACCTACCTCTATCCATGTTGAACGAAGACTGAGACGCGCACACACACACACACACACACACACACACACACACACACCTCTATCCATGTTGAACGAAGACTGAGACACACACACACACACACACACACACACACACACACAAACACACACAACTTACCCGTATCCATGCTGAACGAAGACTGACAAACACACACACACACACACACACACACACACATTTCCTCGCTCGCTGTTACCGTGGGAGGGTTTCGGAGACGTCGATTGGGTCTTGATGGGTGTGGAAGCTGTGGTGGGGTCTCTACTCTCCCCTCTCCTTAGGTCCCTGTCGCGAGGTTCTTTTCCTTATCCTATTGCTTCTTCCTCTTCCCCTGTCATCACCAAATAGTGGAGGCCTTTGGTGATGATACTAGTTTCCGCCCCTTTTGTCATATCGGGTGAGACTACTCCCTCCCCACGTGTTTGCCGTGCGTGGCGACCCGTATATTCCCTGCTCCCCTCTGTCTGGGAGTTGAGTCCACCATGGGGCAGGGTGCAGTTCCCTGTGGTGGGCAACACGCTCCTTTGGTAGGGGGGTTGGGGTAAGACTGGCGGTCCAGTGTGGCCCCGCTGGGCAAATTGGCTGGCCGTGTGTTGATTCAGTCAACCTCGGCTAGGGTCAAGCGGGCACTGTTTGTGGGCACCACACTGGTCCGCAGCTGCCACTCCACCTCAAACCGTGTCCGCTTATACCTCTCCCGCTATCCCTGGGGCTGTTGGGTGTGTTGAACCCAACACCAGCCTCCCCTCGCTGGGATCCGTGGTGGGTAAGGGGTGGGGTGGTGAAGTCTACCATTTCTTTGTATGGATACTGTTATCTCCTCTGACTTGATTATGGTGACGACATGGACTGCCTTTCGACTATGGCCTCGATCTCTTCCCCTCCTCGGTCATCACCCTAACGTTACTTATGCACGTGTAGCCCGTCCTCCTCTCGTAGTAACTTCTAATCCCAGAACTATTTCTTCTTCCCCTTCTGCGCCTGTCTCTGTATCTGCTGTCCACTCTACATCTCCTCTCTCATCTCTTCTTCCCACCTCTCACTCTATACCTACTGTAACTGTTGTGTCCTCTTTCCTTCCTCCTAGCACTCCTATTTCCACCTCTCCCTCCTCTCTACCTAATCCCCCTTCTGCCTCAATCCTCTCCTTACAGACTCCTCTTGTTCCTGTCTCTAATTCTTTCTCTGTTTTAGATTCCTCTATCCCTACCTCCTCTTCATCCCCTTCCTTACCTCTTCCCTCTCCTCGTCCTTCCCCCCATTCCCAACCTCGTCCCTCCTCTCATTCCAGTTCCCTCACACCGGCCGTTTGGCGCCTGTGGCCCAACGTACCATCCGACCTCCATCCTCCTCTTGTGGTGTGTGCGGACTACCAATTGTGTCAGACTCTAAGACCATTCCTGCCCATCATCCTGCTTCTCCGGCTCGTAAAGTTCGTGCGACGAATACCCTCCCCTCTCGATCGATACACTCTCCCGCGTCGAAGTCTACATCTCAGCAGTCTCCTCAGCCACGTCCCCGAACTACTCCACAGCCTGCTAATTGTAACACAAAACCCTCTGGAGATGACGACAGTGAAACAATCCCCAAGATTATGGATTACATTTTAACTTCTACGCCAGATTCAGCAGACAATGCTGTACCCTCTCCTTCCATCCACTCTGTTGAAGTTCATCCTTTGCCGCCTGACCTCCCTCCTACTCCTCTCCCTCCTTCATCTCCCCCTCCTTCACCTTCTGTCTCCTCCTCCTCTTCACCCCCCTCCTCTTCTATTTCTTCCAGTACTCCATCCCCTCTATCTCTCCCCATGCCTCCAGGCTATGGTGACCGTCCTGCTCATCCACTAATTCCACCTTCTACCCCTATTCCTACTATCGTAACGACTCGATGAGTTATGTTATTATTCTGTAATATATTTTACATCCAGTGTAATATATTTTACTCCCAGTGTAATATATTTTACTTCTTATGTATTTATATTTTACTTCCTATGTATTATATTTTATCTTTAATATTAATTTCCTTTTATCTCTCCTAGACTATTTCTCTGTTAGGTTTTACTTTTATTTGGTATTTTAAAGTTTCAGTATGTCTGTTTTACAATGGAACATACGTAGTCTTACCGCCCACCGCAAACTTCCCAATCAGACCTCGTTCTTCCTAACAGTTATTAGTTTTTATTTTACTCAATGGCTCCCATCATACAATGGAATATCCGCGTTTTACTACACATCGGCCAGACCTCCGGTTTTTAATTTCTCAGTATAACCCACCGATTCTCTGCCTACAAGAGACGCCTCAGCACCCCCCCTCCCCCCATTCCATCTTATTCATATCTGAGTCTACCCCATTCCCAGTATGATACCTGGCTCCTGATACATGTTGACATTCCTTTTCAAACCCTTTCTGTTACGACAGCTATCAAATGTACCTTCGCCAGAGTGTTTCTATCTCGGTGGATTACAGTGGTCTCACTGACGTATTTCTCCCCTTCAGTGCCTATCAGTTTTGCTGACCTTGATCAACTTTTATCTGCCCTTCCCCCTCCTATCCTGCTTTTAGGTGATTTTAACTGTTGGAACCCCCTCTGGGGTGACTCTGTTTTAACTGCACGTGGGAGCTCCTTGGAGGATTTCCTCCTTGACCATGATTTATACGTTTTTAACTCTGATTCCCCAACCCATTTTGACAGCGCTCCTCGAACTTTCTCTCCCATTGACCTATCCGTCTGCACCCCAACGCTTTCCTTGAACTTCACTTGGTCGGTCTTGAATGATTACTGTGTCACGGACCATTTCCCAATCCTCCAAACCCCCACATCATACTACCCGGTCCCCGGCCCTCCTCGATGGCGCTTTGATAGGGCAGATTGGGCAACCTTTACATCCCAAGCTGTTCCTCCCACTCCTCTTCCGCTCTCCCATGATCCAACTGCTATGCTTTCCAGTTTCCGTGCCTTTCCCCTTACAGCTGCCCGAGCCTCTATTCCGTGTACCTCCCGTTCCATGTCATCGAAATGTGTGCCATGGTGAAATAACCAATGCACTTCAGCCCTCCGGGTCAAGAGGGTCAGGTGGAAGAGCTCCCGCAGGAACTGCGATGGAGGTCCAAGCTTTTATACTTTTTCAACAAGCTAATGCTCTCCTACGCCGCACAATCCGTCGAGCAAAAAGGATAGCTGGATGCCTTATGTCTCTACTCTAGTCTCAGACACACCTACTCCACGGATATGGTCCCGCATCAAGAAAATAGCAGGTAAACGGTCACGAACCCCGACTCCAGTCCTCACCACCAATGATGGAGCCATAGGCGATGCTTTTCAGGCTGCCAATCTTCTGGTTCACCATTTTAGTCAGATTAGCAGTAGATCCCATCTCTCCCCTACATTTTTAACAACCAAAAGATGTTCAGAACGGACACCCTTACAGTTCACACTGTCGTCAGATGCGGCATACAATGCCCCTTTCTCAAGCTCAGAACTCAAAGCGGCTCTAACTGTTTGCGGTTCTATCTGTGAGGGACCTGATGGCGTACACTACAACATGATAAAACATCTGTCTCAGACAGTCCTTCACTTTCTGCTTAGAATATATAATACTGTATGGTCCACTGGGAACTTCCCTAATGAATAGAGAAAGGCCTACCTCCTATCATTGCTTAAACCTGGCAAATCTGGGTCGTCACCTGAAGATTATCGCCCTATTGCTCTTGTTAGTTGTCTATGCAAACTGATGGAACGTATGGTAAACTCTCGCCTAAGGTGGCATTTACAATCATGCGGTGCGATCTCGCCCTTACAATTTGGTTACCGCAAGGGGCGGAGTACCCTAGATCCCCTGATGAGGCTAGCAACCTTCAACCAACAAGCCTTCATTAACTCAAAGGTGGTCATAGCTGTGTTTTTTTTATCTTGAAAAGGCTTATGATACAGTCTGGAGGTATAACATTCTCCGTGTTCTGCAACACTCTAGAATTAATGGCAATATGGGTGTCTTCTTACAAAACTATCTTTGTAACCGGACCTGTGTACGCCTTCAGAATGTCTTATCCCGGTCTTATGTACAGCATGAGGGTGTCCCACAGGGATGTGTGCTTAGTACTGTTCTTTTTATCCTTGCAATGAATTATATCGTTTCATCTCTTCCGCATGGTGTTCGTGCTTCATTGTACGTAGATGATTTTACTATATATGCAACTGGAGCGGATGTCTTGGCCTTACGAGCCCTACTTCAATCAGCTATGGATGCCGCTGCAGGGTGGGCCACGGATCATGGCTTTAAATTCTCCCCCACGAAATCCTGTGCTATAACTTTTACGACCCGTCATTCAATCCCTCAACCCCCTCTTACACTATATGGTACCCCCCTGCCATATCGATTATCAGCCCCTTTCCTTGGCCTTGTCTTTGACTCTCGACTGACTTGGTCCCCGCATCTCACTTCCCTTAAGACCTCTGCTTCCCTCAGACTTCGGTTATTACAAACTCAGTCATATGTCCTGGGGTGCAGACCGTACAACTCTGCTCCGCCTCCATACTGTCTTAGTTTTGTCTAAGATTGATTATAGCTGTCAGGTTTATGCATCTGCCTCATCTTCCTCCCTTCGGCGCCTAGATTCTGTTCACCATCATGGTTTACGTCTGGCATTGGGTGCTTTTCGCTCCACCCCGGTTACGAGCCTGTATGTCGAGTCGGTTATGCCCGCTCTGTCCTCCAGACGTGGCAAACTAACACTCCGTTACCACATTCGCCTTCTTCAACACCCATCTGCAGGTTTCCCTTCCTCTGTTACTCACCTCTCCTCTCCGTTTCCACCCTCGTTAGCTTCATCTTTTCCTTGTAGGGTCTCCAGTTTTCTTGCATCCCTTTCTTTCCCTGCTATTTCAGTTCTCCCTCTGCGAGATTCTATGTTTCCTCCTTGGCTTCTTCCTCACCCTATTGTTTGTGATGCTCTGCTCCCTCGCCCAAAGTCCTCTTCCACCTCCCAGGAACTCTATCATCTTTTTATGGATCATATGCTTTGTCACTCCTCAGCGACCCCATTGTACACAGACGGCTCTAAGACTTCTGTGGGCTCAGGTTTTGCTGTTCTTTTCCCAGACCATACCTATCAGACCCGCCTTCCACCAGTCGCCAGTATTTTCACTGCTGAACTGCTGGCCATTTTACTGGCCCTGCGTGTTATATACCGATCAAGTTTATACACTTTTGTTATTTTCACAGATTCACTTAGTGCACTACATGGTGTTCAGTCTATCCCGGCCAGCAACCCGCTAGTGTTGGAGATAGAGGAATGGTTGTTCCGTATTACCACCAGGTTGAAGTCTGTCTCCTTCTGTTGGGTCCCAAGCCATGTTGGGACACCGGCTAATGAGAGGGTTGATTGCCTGGCACGTACAGCCGTCACCTCTCGCTTTGTCACACCTCGTCCTATTCCGGCAACTGATTATTTCCCGATTGTTACCCGTCTCCTTGGCCAGCGGTGGCAAGCGGAATGGACATCTACAACTGATAACAAACTTCGCTCCATCACACATACTGTCACTCCCTGGCAGTCGTCCTTCCATCGCAACAGGCGTTGGGAAACAGCCCTAGTCCGTTTGCGCCTTGGTCACACGCGGATCACACATGGCTTTCTAATGTCAGGAGACACTCCTCCGATCTGTCAGTGTTGTCAGGTTCCACTCACGGTGCACCATCTTTTGCTTGACTGCCCTCGGTTCCACGCCGGCCGCAGACGGACTCTCCCGTTCCTTTACTCCCTTGGACGTACCCCTACCTTAGCCGATCTTCTGGGTGATTCCCCTGTGTTTTCCATCACACACCTCATGCGCTTCCTATCTCAAACCCGTATCTTGCCTCGCATTTAGTGTCTTCCCCGCCTTCCCCTTTGCTTTTATTGCTCCATAACATACCCGTCATTTTTATGCAGGGGTTTTAGTGCCATATAGTCCTCTTGGGCTTGGTGCTAGTCCTTATTACTTACTTACTTGCTTACTTACACACACACACACACACACACACACACACACACACACACACACACCTATCCATGTTGAACGAAGACTCACACACACACACACACACACACACACACACACACACACACACACACACACACACACAGCCAAAACTATTCATAAATTTCAAGACATGTGTGATAAAAACGGTTCAAAACACGAGAAAGTACGAGGCTGACTCATTCCAGTAGTTAGATAAGAACAATTAGGTAAGAACACTCAGGTAAGAACAATTAGGTAAGAACACTCAGGTAAGAACAATTAGGTAAGAACAGTTAGGCAAGAACACGCAGGAAAGAACAGTTAGGTAAGAAAACACCTAACTCCCGCCACTCATGCTTATCTCCACAAAACATCTCTATCATTCGGTTCCGTAAAAATTCGTTCTTATCGCCCCAAAATTTACACAAGAAAACAAAATTACTCCAACTTTCCTTATAATTATTAAAAAAAACGTATTGTAATAAGTTTTTTTATTCATGGTCTCTTTGTGGATTCTTTTTTATTGTTTTTAATTTTATTTTAAGCTCAATGAAGGATTTTTGAGCTGAAGTGAAATGTAAACTACATTAATTCCTTTACTATGCAATGGCACATCCAGGAGGGTGCGTCCTATGGGGGCCGTGGAACCCCCCTTGATCTCTCTCTCTCTCTCTCTCTCTCTCTCTCTCTCTCTCGTCTAAAGGGTAGATAAACGTATCCCCTTTCAACTTTACCAGTGTTAAGCGCCTGTCTCTCCTGGTAACACGATGCTATTTTGGGAAGAAGCCTATTACTACTACTACTACTATTACTACTACTACTACTGCGATTACTACTACTGATGATGATAATACAATAATAGTAATAACATGATGGCACTGATATAACCAGGCGGCTCCACTGCCCGGTTATACAAACTTCCCTCAACTCCCTTGCTATTCCCCCAGAGAGGATGGTGGACTGCAGGAGGAGGACCACTTCAGCCTGCAGTCCACCGGGTTCACGTTTCAGATGAACCTGGGACCTGCATGAACAACTACAACAACCATTATCATCATCAACAACAATTATCATCATTATCAACAACATCTACTATTACTACTACTACTACTACTACTAAGATGCTTTTGGTCGTGTTCCAAGAGGTTTTGTTGATCTCGCAACACCTCTCCCTTAGCAATTTACTCCGCATATTACACCTATCCTCTTGTATACTTTATTGATGCGAATTAGATCGATATTAAAGCTACTTGGACAACATATGACGGAATATTAAGGTGTATATATATGCAGAATAAATAGTTCAAGAAGAGGTGCAAGGGCCTCTCAATCCACTACCCCGCCTAAAATACATCTCAGCTCAGAAACACTTTTAGTTCGTTAATTTTTACGTGACAGATTTTCGTCCTACTGCAGCATTTCCCCTTAGTTACAAAATCAGACAATATTATGGCTCTACGCCCTTTCCATTGTACTTCTTCATGAATAGCATCATGTTCTAGTGTTTATTGTTACAGCACAGCAATGAGATGGTGAGACGGCAATTTTACTCCTAGAAAGTGTAAACTGATGTGGAATACGCAGAATGATCACCCGTAATAATCCAAAACTGTTATACCTTTCTTGTTACTGATGCAAACTGTCGATATGAAAACGAAATAAATAAAACGCAAGAGAATGTTAAACTGTCATATCCAAAGTAAATCTGTAAGGTATAAGTGTAAAGAATCCTCACATGCCACCTCAAAATCGGTCTTTAGACTGTCTCGGCACTGTTCCGAAACGCGGGTAATCTCTCTCTCTCTCTCTCTCAGGTTTAAAGATCTTCATTCATTCATCAGCTACCGATAGAGCTTTAAACAACTAAGACCGATATTTAAAACTGCGTAAAATCGTTACGTGTCTGGCAGCCTTTCACAATAACGTCATTCAATTTTATTTTCTTTTTCCCGCGTACATGTTTGGATTATGCGAACTTGGTGGAATTGTTATGATTTTGACTACATTTTTTGCACACAACAAATAATCAACAGTAATATAGTACCAGTATATAACAAAATAACTGAATGTGACTTTTGAAATTAAGTGTTGCCATATCACTGGCCTCCCATTATTTGTGTAAGAAGTTAGAATCAATCAGTGAACATATAGTCGCTGAGGGGTAGGGGTGTGCGTATTTGTGGTGACTATTTTTCACTTGCAATTCCAAAATTAACATTTGACGGAGCATGTAGTGACTCTCAGGTTACTATGCCACTGCGGAAATTACGGTGAATGCAGTGGCGGTAAATATGAAAGCACGGTTTAGCAGGTAACGAGAAAATTAGCATCAGCTCGGACAGGAAGGATGGCGTAGGATGCATCGGGTCCTGTGGCGCGAAAAGGTAAGTCGATTTAAGTTGCTCAACCTCGATCCTCTTTACATTTTTTTCTACAGTGTTAATGCATGAATGGTAATATGGTTAATGTCTGTGTAATGTTTATATGGTTTACATTTATATCTACCAATGTGTGCGTTGTTTGTGTACGAAATGGACCAGGAAATGAAGACAGGATTATGGAGTGAATGAAACTTGCTTACGAGTAGGCTATTCTCCATTCACCTGCTGAAGTAAACTAGATCGTGATATTTTTTTCTCGTAATTTTATTCATGTTACTCTAACTTGCCCTAAAATTGCCATCAGTCCAGCTTAGGTTATAACTGTGACAATGGATTAACATTAGACTGATGGGGGTCTGAGCTACCTAAAATAGAGCAGAGATTTGGGAAACTGAATATCCTTGCGCCTTTTTCACCTCTTTTTGTACAGTTTATTGCAGTGTCCTCTTGATATTGCTTCCCCAAAGATTATATACTCATTTATGTCTGTTTTCTCTTTTCCTGTGATGCATTTATATAACAATCATGTCTCCTCTTTTCTTTGTCTCCTGTAATTGTTGGTAGGTTTGATATTTCGAGTCTTTCTTCACAACTTAGATCCCTTAAGCTTGTAGTGGCATTTGTACCTTTTCAGTCTCATCTGTGTTTTTTGATATGTGGATTCCAGAGTTGGTCCGATGAATGATGTTATTATCTTTCTCAGCACGTCTTCATTTATTTATGTGAATGCTGCCCTCATATTAGCAAGCAGTGTGTACATGTTCCTTACTTTTTCATTTGTGTGGTCAGCCAGTGGTAGTCTGTTACTGATAATCACTCATAAATCTTTCTCCTTTTCTGATGTGTGTAGGGTTGAACTTCCCATAGTCCCAGTCTGGTCTTTTCACTTTTACCAACTTTTATTACAAGACATTTGTCCACATTGAATTCCATTTGCCATCTATTGCTCCATTCATGAAGCTTCTTTAATTCCTCTTGTAGCTCTGTGCAAGAGTCAGTGTCTGTAATTTTCCTTTGTATATTTGCATCATCAGCAAACATATTTAGGTAGCTTCCATTTCCAATGTTGCTGTGTGTGTGTGTGTTACCTGGTCTATCAGCAGTGTTCTTGCCTGCTTGTCGGGGACTAAAATGTGTGTGTGTGTGTGTGTGTGTGTGTGTAATAAATACAGCTCTGTCTCCGCTAAAATATTGGTACTCTCTGCGTTTTCTATTATTCATGTTAATTTGAGCGTTAATTTCTGCTACTCCCACTTCATAAGTACCGGTATTCGTTTTTATCAACCTCCTCATTACCTGTGTGTAAACTAATTGCCATTTTTATATTGGCTTCATTTCATAATCTTTTGTCTGTAACTTGATACTATGGAGTTTACACTGAAAATTTTAGTGGGTATTATTTCTTAGGGTACGAAGCAATATGAAATCGAACGGTAAAAATAGGATGACTAAACTTGTACTCTCAGATTATGGTTTGTACCCAGATAATTATTTTAGTCTTCGTTCACCATGGGGAAAGGTAAGGTGAAGGGGTAGAGAGGGAAATGAAGTGAAGGAAGAAGTAAGGGAGTGAAGGAAGAAGGAAGTAAAGGAGTGTAGGGAGAAAGAAGTAAAAGTAGAAGAAAGTAAAGAAGTGAAGGAAGAAGGAAAGATAGGAAATACAGAAGTGAATGAGTTAAGGAAATAAAGAAATGAAGGAAGAGGGAATTAGAGAAGTGAAGGAAAAAGGAAATAAAGAAGTGAAGGAAGAAAGAAGTAAGGAAATGAAGGAAGAAAAAAGCAGTGAAGGAAGAAGGTATAAAGAAGTGAAGGAAGAAGGAAATAAAGAAACGACAGAAGGAAATAATATGAAAGAATAAATGAGGAAGTGAAGGAAGGAAATAAAGAAGGGAAGGAAGAAGAAAGTAAAGAGAAAATAGGAGGATGAACTAAGAAATAAGTGCCAACAATTTCTTCCAAGCCAGTGAACGGATGAGAAGGAAGAGTGTGAGAAAAAAGAAAAACTGGGAGAAATTAAGAGGCGTGTGTAAATAGAAGGAAGAAAATGTTTACCTGACAAATTCACACACACACACACACACACACACACACACACACACACACACGGTATAAACTGGCTGTATCTAACCCCTTCCCCCCGATCTCTCATAAGCTGAAAATAAAATCATCCGACAATAGACAGGAGAGAGAGAGAGAGATCTGGACTGTACCGTACGTAATCCCGTCTCTGGTTCGAAAAATCCCATTATAGATAAAGAAAATAGTTCGTAATTGGGCAGAATAAAGAAAAATGTCATCTTAGTGAATTAATCATCAATATGCTGTACGTTCATCATTATATCTTTTTTTTATGCGAGGAAGAAGGAGCAAAAGGCCATGAGCCCGCAATAATACAGTTCCCTCCAAGAGAAAAACAAAATACAATAGAGCCAAATTCAAGATCCGATCATTTCGAGATGCCTGGACACACTGCGTTTGAAAGACTGGCGATTATAGGCAGCTGGAAATACAGACAGAGGGAGACAGTTCCAGAGTTGACCTGTTCCATAAATGAAGGACTGGGAGTAACGGTTAACTCTTGCATTAGAGAGTTGGACAGAAAAGGGATGAGAGTTTGCTGCTAGACGGGTGCTACGCGCCCGTCGCATAGGTGGAGGAATGCATGCAGACAGTTCAGAGGAGCAGTGACCATTAAAGTAGCGATAGAAAAGAGATAAAGATGCAACAGTGCGGCGAAGAGACAGAGGTTGAAGGGAGTCAGTAAGAGGAGGAGAGTTAATGAGACGAAAGCCACGCTATTGAGAAGAGCTGTGTGGGGAGCCTCCCCACACATGAGAGTTGTACTCCATACATCTCTGTCAATCTGTCTATATGTATTATCTGTCTGTCTACCTGTCTGTCATATCTATCTGTCATCTATATCTGTCTCTCTCTCTATCTATCTCCTGCTTATACATAGAAACCGGGAATTATGTGTTTAATAGGGAAAAGAAATTCGGTTAACATTATTTACCTGTGGGAGCATCTTAAGGGGCGGTCCTGTTAGCTTGTCTCTCATTAATGATTTTCGGATGCGAGGTGTTGTATGCCCAGTGACGTACCTGAGGGGGGGAGGGGGGCTGTTTGAAACTGCCCCCCGGGCCCCCAATTGAGGGGGGACCCCAAAAGCCTTAAAAATTTATAAGCTTTTTTATTAATATTTAAAAATATATATGTTTATCATCCCGACAATCCCTGCTGAGATATTAGATAAGTTTTGAGAATGAGGGGG
The DNA here is from genome assembly GCF_032717465.1 of Coenobita brevimanus. NCBI lineage: Eukaryota > Metazoa > Arthropoda > Malacostraca > Decapoda > Coenobitidae > Coenobita > Coenobita brevimanus. Next base: position 4,702,367 of record NC_137030.1, on the reverse strand, counting down.
GCTAGGTTCTTTGCGGGGCCCCCCCTCCAGGAGGGGGGCTCCGCAGAGAACCTAGCCCCCCGGGCCCCCAGATCTCTAGGTACGCCCCTGTGTATGCCCGTAGATTTTTAACGAATTTTAGCGAAGCCTTCCCACACCACAACTGACTACATACAAAAGCTCATTAACCGATTGGCGTCAACCTAAGTGCCCTGAATCTCCCACATCAGTTATTTTTGTACTTGCTAAGGCTTTCTATATACGAAATATATTTTAACCCCTTCGCTACGAGGGTTTTTCAAAATTAATTTTTTTATGATGGTGATGATTGCAAAATTTTTTCCCGTCCAGGTATTAAAAGAGGCGTGATGGTGGTGGTGGTGGTGATGATGATGATGATGATGATGATGATGATGATGATGATGATGATGATGGTGGTGGTGGTGGTGGTGGTGGTGGTGGTGGTGGTGATGATGATGATGATGATGATGGTGGTGGTGGTGGTGATGGTGTGGTTGTGGTGGTGGTGGTGGTAGTGATGATGATGGTGGTGATGGTGATGTTGCTGCTTTGAAGATGATAATGATGATGGTGGTGATTGCCAGGTTGATGTAAAAGTTAAAAAAGTAACCAAAATATCTGCAGACCCCCACACCAGCAGATTGAGCATCGCCGCAAAACCAGTCTCGGGTTGCGCAGTGTTTGGACCCCCTTGTAAAACAGTGAGATTAGATAAACCAGTCTCGGGTTGCACTGTTTGGACCCCCTTGTAACAGCGAGATTAGATTATATTAAGTGGTGTGATAATGTGGAGCATGGTAACACTAGGATGGGACGCCTTCACCTGGTGGCACTGATATAACTGGGTGGCTCCACTGCCTAGTTATACAGAAGTCCGTCAGTTCCCTCCTCAATCCCCCAAAAAGGAGGATGGTGGACTGCAGGAGGCGGGAAACATCAGCCAGCAGTCCATCGAGTTCACGTTTCAGATGAACCCTGGACTACCACTGCTACACTGCTGCTACTACTACTACTACTGCGACAACAACAGCTTCTACTGCTACAACTACTACTACTACTACTACCACCACTACTATTATTATTATCGTACTACTGCAGTGGTAACTGTAACACTGTCCTTTAAATAACTTCTAGCACCAAAGAATAACACTTCCTTCGTATACATTATTTTCTAAGTTTGTAACGCCTAGTGCCATCTAATAGCACCGTCTGGTACCACTAATTTCTAACGCAGCTTTAAATAATGATGATGTTTACTCGACAGATGGTAATGGTGTGGTGGTGGATGGTGGTGTCGTTGGTGTTAATAATAGTAGTAGTAGTAGTAGTAGTAGTAATAATAATAATAATAATAGTCGTAGTCATAGTAGTGTAGTAATAATAGTGATGATGATGTGGTGATGGTGGAGTTGATGATGATGTATTGCAGACGCTGATGTTGTGGTGGTGGGTGGTGGCATCATTGGTGCCTGTGCTGCCCTCAGCCTCCAACAAGCAGGCAAGAATACACTACTACTAGATCAGGTTAGTTTCTCTCTCTCTCTCTCTCTCTCTCTCTCTCTCTCTCACACACACACACACACACACACACACACACAGCTTTATCTACCTGTATCTCTCTGTGTATCTATCTGTCTATCTGCCATCCTCTGATCCGTACCGTAATGTACTATGTAGGGATGGCGCAGTTTTAAAATAGCATCTCGTACATAAGTTTTTTCTTTAATGTGTCCGACTCTGGGCATAGGCTTCATAGCCCGATACCAAGGCCCAGTAGTCCTCCTACTTCCATAGACCTCCACATCGGCGCTAGCACCCACCGTCCATATTAAATACATGTTAGGGCAGTCTCACACAGCTGGTGTATTGGTATTACCGGGGGTATTTGTACGACATGTCAGAGGGTCCTCTGGTAGATCAGTAAAGTCCGCTTTAATGAAATTCAGATCCTTAAACTGTTTCCTGCCCCTGCGGGGATTCGAACCTGGGTCCATTAGGACTGCAGGGCAATTCTCTACTGATTCGGCCACCGCACAGAAACGCACGCGAAGACTATTTTCATTATTATATACTAAAAGACCTTGCTAATTAAGTGCAAAGCTACTCGTAAGCCCCCGGTAACCTTTGTGGGGGTCGCGAAATCGGGTTGCAGAAATATCGATTTTTTTTTTCTTTGTTTCGTAGGAGTCGCGAACTCTAGTCGCAGAAATACGTATTCTTGTTCTGTTCTTCTTTCTTTCATTCTTCTTTCTTCATCATAGCGCCAAAACCAAGGGTGTACACAAGCGTGTTAGGCACCAAAACACTTCGTAACAACCGGGGATGTGCCTCAGATGTGCCTTTTCATAATTTGAGCAGCATTCGAGCCACAGTACACGAATTACAGCGAGACATCTCAGAAAAAGCAAAACTCCACGGATTCGTGTAGTCCCATTCCACATAAGAATTTTACGGATCATGTATTGGATCAGTAATCTCGGTTGCGATTATTATACATTTCGAAGTGTTATAGTATATCGTATGTGTATTTGGTACCTAGCTTCCATAAAATGATCATTAACTTGAAAAAATATATATATTCTAAAATGATTGTTAAGTTGCTGGGTTAGGTATGTAATAGCAGCAAAAAACAAAGGAACAGTCGGATTAGGCTGAAAAAACTATGCGGAAAAAAATGTTTTCTAAAATTATTAAGATGTTGGGATGGAAAATTACATAAAGAGATGAAAAAACCATAGAAACGAGAGAGCATATGGGATGAGAGATTCAGAGTTCCATACCCATTACAACATTTCACCAGCTACAGACGTTTGATGAGTAGTGTAGAATATATATATATATATATACATACAGTACAGTCGCGCAAATGAAAGTGGCGCGACTTGCCGCGGACGTAAAAAAAAAAAAAAAATACAAATAGGAAGAAAAGACAGAAAATGAGCACTTACCACGTTCTAGTAGCATGTAGGCATCCCCCTACGCTTAATGCATTCATCGAGGCGGTTAGGAAGAGAACTGGCGAGGTTTTGCAGTGTGGCAGAGTCAATTTCCTCCCATTCCTTCATGATTGCCGTCTTGAGCCGGGCTACCGATGAAGTATCTACTCGTAGTTTTCGTTTTAGAATGGCCCAAAGGTTTTCTATGGGATATAAATCAGGTGAGTTACCTGGCCAATCGCTGAAGAATGGAATGTCACAGTCTGTAAGCCATTGAGTCACATCCTTGGCAGTGTGGCAGGGTGCACCATCCTGCATGGAAAAGTTTGCTTCGCACTTGGGAAAGGAATCTGGCAGGTGCTCAACAGGAGCTCCAGGTGATTGTTTTTGTTCATACTCACATTATCAGGAAGGAATACTAAGTCACTAACACCATGAAATGAAAAACATCCCCATACCATCACTTTGGGAATTTCACGACACCCCTGATGTACTTGGGGTTAACGGGGTCGCTGCCTCAAGGCCGGTACACCCTGCCAGACGTGTTGCCAGTCACACACAACACTGCCTTATCACTCCAGAGCACACTACGCCACTTGACATCATCCCATTGTTTGTATTTCTTGGCAAAAATCACTCTGTTCTTCCTTTGACGTTCCGCCAGCTCTGGCATTGGCACTGGCCGGTACGACAGGTACTTCAGATCATCATGGATATAATGTTGCACTGTACGTAAACTAACAGTACCAAGTAAGTTGGGAGTATATATATATATATATATATATATATATATATATATATATATATATATATATATATATATATATATATGAGTGTTGTGTGTGTGTGTGTGTGTGCAAGGAAGAAGGAACCAAAGACCAGAAGCCTGCAAGATTGCTTCGTCCAAGAAAAAACAAAAACAAGGGCTACCCGAATGGGTTTAGAGCTCTGAATATCCTTCCATCCGAAATGCTCTCTTGTGTCTGATTTATTTGTCTCTTGTTTATGCACTTTTTTTTTTCATCTCATCATTTTCACAAATTTTGGATTTTTTTACTAGAAGAATTATGAATGTCCTCCCATCCCAAATGCTTTCTTCTTTGTGCATTTTTCTTCTCTTGTTTCTGCAGTTCTTCCATCCCTACATTTTGATAACCATTTAAGAGTACATTCTTTTTCAATAGTTCTTTCAGCTTTATCTGGCCCAGATTTTCCCCCTCAACCTTTTGACAGTCATTTTAGGGTATATTTTTTCTCTAGAGTTTTCACCTTAATCTGGCTCAAATTTTCGACCTTTTGCTGCTAATATCACATCCTTCAGTGGCAGAGGCAATGCTATGGCTAAACATCCTTTTGACGGTACTTCTTTGTGACTGGCATTGCTACAACTTGACAAGCAGGAAGGAGAGATGGGTGTTTTGGGCCAAGTTAGAGTAAAAGGAGTATAGTAGCTTATGAGGACGGAGAGATGGGAGTTCTGGGACAAGTTAGAGTGAAAAGAGTAACTATAGTAACTTGTGGGGAATGAGGGATGAGAATTTTAGGCCAAGTTAGAGTAAAACGAGTATTGAAGTTCATGAGGACGGAGAAATGGGTGTTTTGGGCCAAGTTGGAGTGAAAGGAGTATGGTAACTTTTATCTCCCCACCAACAGTACCCCCCACCCCACCACAAGGGCAGCAGTGGAGGGAAGGCCAGGATTACAAGACTGGCCAATTTCGGTCCACCTCAGCTGATGGCCATGTTGGAGGATGCGATGGCCAGGTGGTCTCATTTATCTACCTTAGTGCAGGAGGAACTGGTCAGGTAAGAGGAGATAATTACAGGTAAGAGAGAGATAATAACCTGGTTACATAGAGCTGGTCAGGTAAGAGGGAGAGGATTATATGTTACGTAGAGCTGGTTTGGTAAGAGGGATAGGATTACTGTTAAGAGTTGGTCAGGTAAGAGGGAGAGAATTACAGTGTTACATAGAGCTGGTCAGTTAAGAGGGAGAGAGTAAGTGTTACATAGAGCTGGGCGGGTAGGAAGAGAGGATTACAGTGTTACATAGAGCTGGCCAGGAGGATTACAGTGTTACATAGAGCTGGTCAGGAGGATTACAGTGTTACATAGAGCTGGTCAGGAGGATTACAGTGTTACATAGAGCTGGTCAGGAGGATTACAGTGTTACATAGAGCTGGTCAGGTAAGAGGGAGAGGATTACCGTGTTACATAGAGCTGGTCAGGTAAGAGGGAGAGGATTACAGTGTTACATAGAGCTGGTCAGGTAAGAGGGAGAGGATTACCGTGTTACATAGAGCGGGCAGGTAAGAGGGAGAGGATTACAGTGTTACATAGATATACAGAGAGGTCCATATATAATGTTTCTCTTCCACTGTGGGCCAATTCTTTTGCGTTACGGGGACGGTTCTTGTCAGTGCAGCAAGTGTGTATCATGTATCATTGATTCTTTTCCTGTTCCCACCTCCACGCCCACACCAGCAGACTGAGCCGACCCCCACAACACACTGTATATGGTGCCGATAGTTGTTAGTGGATTATTATTGGGTCACTCTCCCAACACGCTCTTCTACTTCCTAACACCAATCTCTCTCTCTCTCTCTCTCTCTCTCTCTCTCTCTCTCTCACACACACACACACACACACACACACACACACAATAATATATATATATATATATATATATATATATATATATAATATATCACACACACAGTCAACCTCCAAACACCTCATATTGTCTACCGTATCTAACACTTTTCTAACACTCCCTGGCCCCTGCGTCTTAAAACTCCTTAGCACCTTCCTAACACCTCTTACACAGTCATTCTTCTTCTAACACCATCAAACACCCCCACAGGCCTTCTAACACCATTCTAACTCCATCTAACACCCTACAGCCCGGCGCCGATGCTAGTGGTGGGACAGAAGACAGAGAACGTGGAGAAGATGGCCAGGTCTGTGGAGAAGAGTGGACATAAACCCACGTGGCTCACAGTAGCTCAGACCAACGCTAAATATAAGTGAGTTGACCCTCATTGTTTTCTCTAGTAGTTGATTTTCTGCAGTTTGTGTTGTAGAAAATTAGTTGTGTGTGTGTGTGTGTGTGTGTGTGTGTGTGTGTGTGTGTGTGTGTGTGTGTGTGTCTTGAGACAGGTATTGATGTTGAGATGTTGTTGTGGTACCCCAGTCTGTCTGATCATGCAGATCCAGTAACTACGGGCAAGCATCCACCCCGGCAAGGTCATTCCGTGCAGTGATTTGATGTTCCGATTGGCTGACAGCTCCTTGCCATAGCGGGACGCCGGGATTAGGGGGAGAGGTTTGTTTCCTGGGTGGATGCCGCATATGCTTTCAGGCTGCATATACCCCCAGGTCCTTTGGAGAGACAGAGAGAGAGAGAGTGGGGGGGCAAAGTCAATGAAGAGGTGACATATTCCACATACTTTAGAGTAGCAAAGCCAGTGCTAAATATAAGTCACTTTACCAATGAGTGTTTTCTTTGAGTTTTTTTTTCTCTGTCGCTTTGGCCAGTGCTAAGTGTATGCGAATTTACCAAACTTGTTTTCCCAGTTGTCTCATTTTCCATTTGACAGTGTGGGTTTTAGACGTTTTAGCCATGTCCTCGATTTTGGATGTTCATTTGCACACTGTATTGGGAGTGAGAGTGCTAAGTGTATATTTCCCCTTATATTTACCCTTTTATCCGTTCCTCCATCAGGACGCGGTTCACCGAGGACTTCACCATGTTTGAGGACCACAGTGCTGGGGTGATGAGAGCTGACCGCTGCCTCCACGCTGTCCTTGTATGTACCACGCTGCATCCACTTTTTATTATGCCTGCCCTAAGGTGGGAGAGGAGGTCCGGATGATGATGAAGAGTATTATCCTGCGCGTACGGAACTTTATATTCCAGTATCCCATCCCAGCCACCAGTGTAAATGATCAGATAATAAGACTTTCCATTAAGAGAAATATTTTAGAGTGGCATTGTCTTTACAAGTACATTAGCATAGTGAATCCACGTATTATGTCGTGAAAAATAATATCCTTCGCTTACAGAACTTCCCCTCCCAGATCCCACCGTTGGCACCAATGTAATGCTCAGAGAATAAGAGCTTTTCCTTCAAGTGGGGAAAGTGTTTTAGTGTGGCATTCTAAATGGAACCTTTCTCTCTCAAGGAATCACTAGTTGAGCAGGACTGATGTTGTGGGAAGATTGTTCACTCAGGTTTGAAGTGGAGCTCTGTCAATCACACCTGCAATTGCTGATCACTTGATCCTGATAGTAGTAGTAGTAGTAGTCTTAGTAGTAGAAGTAGTTGTAGTAGTAGTAATCACAGGCTTATCTGAATGTGGCCCCGTTGGACTGTAGGCTGAAGTTGCCTTTCTCCTGCTGACCACCATCCTCCTTTCCGGGTACAGGAAGAGAGTTGAACGTTTGTATGATCGGGCAGCTCCACCACCTGGCTATTTGGGAACCACCGCGTGAAGGCGTCCGTCTCCAGCACCCCATATAGTTGCTGAGAGAGAGAGAGAGAGCATCCCACAACTGTTACCACGGTGCAGTGTGTCATCTCCCAAAGGATGTGTTGTGAGGGAAGGGATGTGGGGGGGAAAGTCGGTATGAAGGCGAATGATGGATGGTGTGAACATATATATAAAAGTTGCACTTCCTCTACACCAGGTGATTTCTCGTGTGGGGACTGCTCAAGTCAATGTTATCAGTATCTGTCTTACATCCTTTGTCAGTATCTACCTTACATCCTTTATCAGTATCTACCTTACATCCTTTATCAGTATCTACCTTACATCCTTTATCAGTATCTACCCTGCATTCTTTATCAGTATCTACCCTACATCCTTTATCAGTATCTACCCTACATCCTTTATTATTATCTACCCCACATCCTCTGTCAGTATCTAACCTACATCCTTTATCAGTATCTACCCTACATCCTTTGTCAGTATCTACCCTACATCTTTTATTCATTTCCTTCTCCCGCTGCCACACCCACGCCCACACTAGCCAGTCGAACCCTCCCAGCAACACTAAGATACTACCAGCTTAATTACTAATCCAGCGCTATTTACAAACTATCTTCTGTATCACTCTCTGAAGGTGAGAGGTATGCATTCTGTGAGTGTAAGACAGTACCTTTCATGACACAACACTAGCCACAGGGATTATGCCAAGAATAATTTGGAGGAGGGATGACCCAATAATTGTTACTGATTTACTGACCTCAGGGATAAGGGACTGAATAGGGAGGCTGACAAATCAAGCCCAAGACCGACGCACGCAAGAAAATTGGAGCCGGTATAAACGAAACGAAACGATTTACATAGTGGGACTGAAATTAGGAACTCTACTTTTGTCAACGGGATGGGTGAGTTACAGGGACATTGTAATTTAAGTTTCAGGTAATCTTTCCCCATCCAGTGTTGTAGGAGCTTTGAGGCTGCATACAACAAAATTTAATGGATGTTAGGGTCAGCACAATCCAGCACCACTATTTCTAGCTACTTTGCTCACCCCCTTTTCAGCCACCTCTTACGACACACAGGGAATACATGGGCATCAAAATCTGTGTTGCTGTTGAGTGAACGGAAGCAGCTTACATTACAATATAGTGTAATTTCGGGCAGTTTCATTCACAACAATCGTATACTAACATAATCGTCATATACCTTTGTCTTTTCAGAAACTGTTCCGGGAGTGTGGTGGTCGTGTTGAGGGTGGATGGAAGGTGGATGCGGTGGAGGTGGGAGGTGGTGGGTGGATGTGATGAAGGGTGGATGGAAGGTGGATGTGTGTCTGTATGAGAGGTACCCACACTCTTCCTGCCCCACACATTTATCTTTCTTCATCCTTTCCAGAAACTCTTCCGGGAGTGTGGTGGTCTTGTTGAGGGTGGGTGGAAGGTGGATGTGGTGGAGGTGTTGGGGTAGATGGAAGGTGGATCTAGTGGATGTGGGTGTGTGTTAAATATATCCTAAAATAACCGAGGCTCATCCATATTTACCTCTTGTCGTCTTTTCCAGAAACTGTTCGTGGGGTGTTGGTGGTGTGGTGCAGGGTGGATGAAGGTGGATATGGGAGATGGAGGGTGGATGTGCTGGAAGGTGGATGCGGTGGAGGTGGGTGGGTGTGTGTGTGAGAGGTACCCACACTCTTCCTGCCTCACACACTTATCTTTCTTCATCCTTTCCAGAAACTGTTCCGGGGGTGTTGGTGGTGTGGTGCAGGGTGGATGAAGGTGGATATGGGAGATGGAGGGTGGATGTGCTGAAAGGTGGATGGAAGGTGGATGCGGTGGAGGTGTGTGTGTGTGAGAGGTACCCACACTCTTCCTGCCTCACACACTTATCTTCCTTCATCCTTTCCAGAAACTGTTCCTGGAGTGTGGTGGTTGTGTTAAGGGTGGGTGGAAGGTGGATGTGGATGGAGGTGGTGGGTGTATGAGTGTGATGGTTAGATATATCCCCCACACTCTTCCTGCCACACACATTAATCTCTTCTCTTCCGTTCCAGAAACTGTTCCGGGAGTGTGGTGGTGGTGTTGAGGGTGGGTGGAAGGTGGATGCGGTGGAGGCGGGTGATGGGTGGGTGAGTGTGAGGGGTCCCCGGGGCACAGTGACGGCCCAACACCTCCTGCTGTGTCCTGGGCCATGGGCATCACAACTACTACAACCACTCGGCATACACCTGCCACTACAGTAAGTTCCCTAGCACCTTCTCCTTAGCGAATTATTTAATTGGACATACACTTACCACCACAGTAAGTTCCCTAGCACCTCTTCCTTAGCGAATTATTTCATTGGACACCTACCACTGCAGTAAGTTCCCTAGCACCTCTTCCTTAGCAAAGTATTTCATTGGACATACACCTACCAATACAGTAAGTTCCCTAACACCTCTTCCTCAACGAATTATTCTATTGGACATACACCTACCATTGCAGTAAGTTCCCTAGCACTTCATCCTTAGCGAATTATTTCATTGGGCATACACCTACCACTACAGCAAGTACCATGAGCTTCAATGTAATCACCTACAAGCAGTGACCTCTGTAAAAAGACAAACATATACTTGACGGATATAACCACTATCTAAAGTGTATCAAAAAGACTATTACATACTTCACGGATATAACCACTGTTTAAAGTATATCATAACCATGGGCCAGAAGTCTTCCAAACTCTCTGGACATACACCTGCCACTACACTAAGTATACAGGGTTCAAACTTAGCCTTACACCTGCCACCACATTAAGTACACAGACAGAAAACTTAACACCCTGCCGCTACACACGTGATCTTCTTCTCGTCGGGTAAGGAGACTCCCTAGCACCTCTTTAACGATTTATTATCCAAGCTGCTCATTGATACTCCCTTTTTGCTTCTTATATCTTTCTAATATCGACATAGATTGCAAGGGTAACACACGAGAATATAGTAACGAAGCAGAATCGGAAATAAGCCGGTAAGGAAGAGGTGTTAGTAAGCTTCCTAACCACACGAGAGTAACGCCTTGAGTACATAAGGTTGAAAATAAGCAGGAATAACACAAGAATATAGTAACGGAGCAGAATGAGAAATAAACCGGTAGGGAAGAGGTGTTAGTAAGCTTCCTAACCGCGTGAGAATAACACCTTAAGCACGCAGGGTTGAAATTAAACGATCAACTAATATTACACACACATGGTTGAAATTTCCTCTGTGCTTTCTATAAAAAAAAATCCTGTCGCTTTTATTACTTTCCATTGTTCGTGAAAATTAGTAACAATTAACACTGATGATAAACTGTGGAAAAAAAAAAATGGTGTAAATTATTGTGGACTGTCCAGTTATGAAATTGATTTAGAGTATATTTTGGGCGAGAACCGTGTCACAAGTCATCATCATCATCATCATCGTCGTCATCATCATCATCATCATCATCATCATCATCATCAACAACCAGTCAGTCATCCTACCAACCCACCCATCATCAATATCAACATCATCATCATCAACATCAACATCTCATCGTCATCATTATCATCATCATCATCAATCTCATCATCATCATCAACAACAACCAGTCAGTCATCCTACCAACCCACCCTTCATCAGTATCATCATCATCATCATCATCAACATCGCATCGTCATCATCATCATATTTATCACATCATCATCATAATCAATCACCATCATCCAATTTGTCAGTCAGTCAGCAGTCAACCAATCAGTCAGTCAATCAGTCATCATCATCATCATCATCTTTATCATCATTGTTATCCTGTCATTCTGAACCAAGGTCATTTGATGGTGGTGACGAGGGATGCCTTCACGTGGTGGCACTGCTATAACCGCGCGGCTCCACTGCCCGGTTACACAAACAACCTCTCTCTCTCTCTCTCTCTCTCTCAATATTTTACTCCTTTTCTCTTAAATTCCCCCCCCCTCTCTCTCTCTCTCTCTCTCTCTCTCTCTCTTTCAATATTTTAATCCTTCTCTGTCTGTCTGTCTGTCTGTCTCTCTCTCTCTCTCTCTCTCTCTCTCTCTCTCTCTCTCTCTCTCTCTCAATATTTTAATCCTTCTCTGTCTGTCTGTCTGTCTGTCTGTCTCTCTCTCTCTCTCTCTCTCTCTCTCTCTCTCTCTCTCTCTCTCTCTCTCTCTCTCTCATTATACTCAGCCTTGTCATGACTGGGAATGAGTTAGAATATATTAGTAGTGTGTTTGACGTGTTTTAAAATAACAATATATGATGATGATGATGGTGATGAAGCTGATAATGATGATGAGTGATAGTGATGATGGAGCAACTAATGGTGATGATGGTGATGAAGATGAAGCTAATGGTGATGAGAATGAGAATGATGACGGAATGATAATGATGATGATGAAGACGAAGCTAACGACGATGATGAGAATGATAATGATGATTTTGTCGAAGGAGAAAGTAATAGTGATGAGAGTGATGAATTGATACTACTACTACTGTTGCCGTTGATGATGATGAGTGATAATGATGATGATAATGAAGCTAATAATACTGATGAGAGTGATGATGATGATGAGGAGGAGGAAGCTAATAGTGATGAGAGTGATAATGATGATGATGATGGGGAGGAGGAGGAGGAAAAAGTTAATAGTGATGAAAGTGATGATGATGATGATGATGAGGAAGAAGCCAATAGTGATGAGAGTGATAATGATGATGATGACGATGAGGAGGAAGAAGTAAATAGTGATGAAAGTGATAATGATGACGAGGAAGACGCTAATAGTGATGAAAGTGATAATGATAATGATGATGACAATGATGAGGAGGAAGAAGAAGATAACAGTGATGAAAGTGATAATGATGATGACGAGGAAGACGCTAATAGTGATGAGAGTGAGGATGAAGTTAGTTGTGATGAGAGTGATAATGTTGATGATGATGATGATGTCGAGGAAGAAGCTAATAGTGATGAAGGTGATAGTGATGATGATAACACTACTGATGATGATGATGATGATGATGATAACACTACTCCTCCTTCCCCAGGCCTCTCAAGACGAAAGCTTTCCTGTATAAGAATCCTTCCTTCCCCTTCGCTTGCCTTTTAGACGTCACCAGCCTTCGTAGCTACACATACGCATTACCCGCCATGACGCCCGGCTCTGTGATGAAGGTGAGGCGGGGAGATGATGATGTAGTAAGGGAAATGAAGGAAAGAATGAAAGAAATGAATGAATGAAGATGGGGCAGGGAGAGAGTGAATGAGTGAAGGAAATGTAGGAAATGAATGAATGAAGGTGGGTCAGGGAGAGAGTGAATGAGTGAAGGAAATGAAGCATTGAGTGAAGGAAATGTAGGGATGAGTGAAGAAGGGAAGGACTGGGAGAGTAAATGCGTAATGGAAATGAAGGAAGGAATGAAGGTGAGGCAGGAAGAGAGTGAAGGAGCGAAGGAAATGAGGGAAGGAATGAAGGTAGGGCAGGGAGGGAGTGAAGAGAATGAAGGTGAGGCAGGGAGAGAGTGAAGGAAATGAAGGAAGGAATGAAGGTATGACGGAGAGAGTGAAGGAAGGAATGAAGGTATGACGGAGAGAGTGAAGGAAGGAATGAAGGTGATCCAGGGTGATTGTGAAGGAATTGAAGGGAAGAATGAAGGTGAGACAGTAAGATAGTGAAGGAAATGAAGGAAGGAATGAAGGTGGAGCAGGGAGAGCGTGAATGAAAAGTCTTACTGAGTGAAAAAATATATATATTTATATATAGGAATAATAGTATAAAGGAATTTAAGAATGAGTGAAGAAAACCGAAGGAATGAGTGAATAAATGCTTGAATGAGTGAAGAAATTGTTAAAATGAATATTTGCATAAATTAGTAAAGAAATTTAGGAATGAATGAGTAAAAAAATGCAGGAGTTACTGAAATCGGTACATGGCCGAGTGAAAAGAAATGCAAAAAATAGGTAAAAATTGCAAGAACTAATGAAAATAAAGTAGGAATTAATGAATGAAGACATAAAGGAATGAGTGAAATATGCTGGACTGAATGGGTGAAAAAATGCAGACATAAATGAAAAAAATGTAGGAATGAATGTATGAAGATGTAAAGGAATGAATGAAAAATGAAGGAATGAGTCAGTGAAATAGTGGATCACGAATGAATAAATATATGAAAGAATGTGGAAATAGAAGAGAACAAAATATTCTCCATGTTTTCTGTGGAGTATTCCCTCCTTCTTGTATCCCTCTGACTGATATTTTAATGGGAAATCCAGGGAGGTCTATATATAGCACTGCACCTCCACTTCAACGGGGAAATTATCGTGTGTTGTGGGGGCGACTCAGTCACTGGTATCAGTATCTACCCTGCGTTATTTATTCATTTCTTACTTCCATTGTCACACCCACGCCCACACCAGCCGACTGAGCCGTCCCCGCAGCACAAAAGATACTGCCACGTGAAGTCTGCTCTAATTCAGATAAATTTTAGTGTAATTTTTCTTTTATTTCATTTTTTTTAGTTTTTCTGTTTCTTGTAATTAGTATACCGTATGTATGTTTTTTCTAATTCCATTTATTGCAGTATTTTTTTTTTTTTTTGTCCTGTTAATATTATGTCTTCCGTATTACAGAAACATTATATTAAAATTTTTCAGTTCTCATATGCATTTTAATTTTTTGCGCGTGTTTTATTAGGAATTAGTTAATGATATTTTATGTTTTATTTGATTTATTTGAGTTTTTAGTGTTTTTTTCCCCGAGGTATTTAATTTTGTTCTCAAATATTTCCCTTTTTTTTTTTTTTTTTTTTTTCCAAATTTAACATATGGTATTTTCTGTGCTTTTCCATTTACACCATAATTTTTTCCAGTGCAGTTATTTTTTTCATCTTTTATATATTTACATTTTTTTTGTGTTTATTTATTTAACATATGGTATTTTTTGTGTTTTATTCCATTCATTATATTATTATTTTAACAGTATTTATCCATTAACGTTATATAATACATAAGTTTTTGTATTATTCTTTGTATCACTACCCATTAAATTTTTGTACCCCAAGTTGGCGTAAAATTAACCTCTCTCTCTCTCTCTCTCTCTCTCTCTCTCTCTCTCTCTCTCTCTATCAGATTGGCTATCATTGGGGGGCAGAGATCGAGCCGGGGGAGAGTGACGGCGAAGGGGATACGGCTTTCCTGAGAGAGAAAGTGGCGAAGTACGTCAGCCGGTACCTCCCTTTTGGACGAGAGGAGAGAGAAGAGGAGTGCTGGTTCACGGTGAGAGAGAGAGAGAGAGAGAGAGAGAGAGAGAGAGGGAGAATTACAATAACGTAAGAGTAAAAATCATAACTCACTATATATATATATATATATATATATATATATATATATATATATATATATATATATATATATATATATATATATATATATATATATATATATATATATATATATATATTTACCAGTTTTTGACTAACCAAATTTCTGTTTTTCATAAGATATTTTTTCTTAGTTTTTTTTTTACATCTTGTATTATTCAATGCATTGGACCGATTTATGTGTTTGTATTTATTTATTTATTTATTTACTCGTTTTTATATTTTTTATACATTCTTCCATTAGTTATATTTCGTACTGGAATATTTTAAGTTATTTATTATTATATTTTGTGCTTATTTCTTTATTACGGTATGGTACTGTTTTTCTGTTCGTGTCCATTTATATATCGGTGTAGATATTTATTTCAGTATTTATTGATCGATTATTTAAATATTTTAGCGGTCAGAATTTTTTAAAATAAATTTATTCACATCCTTATTAATTAATAAATGAATTTATTTATCTATTTGTTTATTTGTGATTATATTGATTATTTGAGAAATCCGACATTGTTATCAATTTATTATTAGTAGTAGTAGTGGTGATGGCGGTGGTGGTGGCGGAAGTGGAAGTGGTAGCGGCAGTGGCGGTGGTAGTAGTAGTAGTAGTAATAGTAGTAGTAGTAGTGGTGGTGGTGGTGGTAGTATTATTTATTTATTTTAGAAATCTGACTTTTATCAATTTATTCACATACTTTATTATTAATTTCTTTTATTTAGTCATTTATTAATTCATCTTTATTTATTTATTTTTTCTATTTCTATTTATTATTTTAGGAGTATGCTTTAATATCAGTTTATTCACTTATTTATTTAATTTAGAAATCTGGCTATTTTTCATCTGCTTATTAACACACTATTTATGTATTTATTTTTTTATTTAGTCATTTATTTATTGATCTATATGCTTATTTAACTATGTACTTATTTACATATTTATTTATTTATTTATTCTTCAGGAGAGTCCGGATAAGGAATTTATTTTGGATCGTCATCCCCATCACTCCAATATTGTGTATGCGATAGGGTTCTCAGGTGAGTGTGGTGTGGTGTGGTGTAGTGTGGTGTGGTGTGGTGTAGTGTGGTGTTGTGTGGTGGTGTGGTGCGTGGTGTGGTGTGATGTGTTGTTGTGTTATGTGGTGTGGTGTGGTGTGTTATGTGATGTGGTGTGGTGTGGTGTGATGTGGTGTTGTGTTATGTGGTGTGGTGTGGTGTGTTATGCGGTGTGGTGTGGTGTGATGTGGTGTGGTGTGGTGTGGTGGTGCGTGGTGTGGTGTGGTGTGGTGGTGTGTGGTGTGGTGTGGTGGTGTGTGGTGTGGTGTTGTGTGGTGTGGTGTTATGTGGTGTGGTGTGGTGTGGTGTGGTGGTGTGTGGTGTGGTGTGGTGGTGTGTGGTATGGTGTGGTGGTGTGTGGTGTGGTAGCAGTAGTGGTGGCAGTGGTGGTGGTAGCGGGAATGGCGGTCGTCGTGGTGACAACGGCGGTGGTAGTGATGTGATGGTGTCTGTGGTGTGGTGTAGTAGTAGTAGTAGTAGTGGTGGTGGTGGTAGTGGTGGTGGTAGTAGTAGTGGTAGTGGTGGTGGTGGTAGTAGTAATGGTGATGGGGATAGTGGTGG
Source organism: Coenobita brevimanus (assembly GCF_032717465.1). Classification (NCBI taxonomy): domain Eukaryota; kingdom Metazoa; phylum Arthropoda; class Malacostraca; order Decapoda; family Coenobitidae; genus Coenobita; species Coenobita brevimanus. The sequence continues at coordinate 4,685,943 of NC_137030.1, read as the reverse complement.
TGGCGGTGATGGTGGTAGTGGTAGTAGTAGTAGTAGTGTGGGTGGTGATGGGGGTGGTAGTGGTAGTGGTGACGGCGGTGGTGGTGGTGGTAGTGGTAGTGGTGATGGCGGTGGTGGTGGCGGAAGTGGAAGTGGTAGCGGCAGTGGCGGTGGTAGTAGTAGTAATAGTAGTAGTAGTAGTGGTGGTGGTGGTGGTGGTATTATTATTATTAGTAGTAGTAGTAGTAGTAGTAGCAGTGGTGATGGTGGTGGGTGTGGTAGTGGTGATGACACAGTACATGATAAGACATATGCTTTTTTTTATTTATGCTAGGAAGAAGGAACCAAAGGCCACGAGCCCGCAATTATTGTTCCTTCCAAGAGAAGAACAAAATACAAGAGAGAGCCAAATTCAAGATCCGATCATTTCGAGATGCCTTGACACACTGCGTTTGAAAGACTGGAGATCATAGGAAGCAGGAAATACAGAGGGAGACAGTTCCAGAGTTGACCTGTTGCATAAATGAAGGACTGGGAGTAACGGTTAACTCTTGCATTAGAGAGTTGGACAGAAAGGGGATGAGAGTTTGCTGCTAGACGGGTGCTATGCGCCCGTCGTAGAGGTAGAGGAATGCATGCAGACAGTTCAGAGGAGCAGTGACCATTGAAGTAGCGATAGAAAAGAGACAAAGATGCAACAGTGCTGCGAAGAGACAGAGGTTGAAGGGAGTCAGTAAGAGGAGGAGAGTTAATGAGACGAAAAGCCTTTGACTCCACCCTATTGAGAAGAGCTGTATGTGGAGAACCTCCCCACACATGCGAGTTGTACTTCACATAGGGGCAGATAAAACCTGTGTGTATAGAGTCAACAATTGTGCAGGGGTAAAAAAGGAATGGAGTCGGCTTAGCACACCTAATCTCTTGGAAGCAGATTTTACATGAGATGTAATATAATCTTTCTAAGATAAGTCCCGAGTGAATGAAACCCCAAGCATGTTCAAGGATGATGCAGGATTAAGCTGAATATTATTAAACATTAGTGGGTATACCTGTGGAAGATTTTGTCGGGTTGATAGATGTAAAAACTGAGTCTTTGATGCATTAATAACAACCAGATTATTTTTACCCCAGTCAGAGATACGAGCCAAGTCATACATTAGGTGTGCCATAGCCTCATCCCTTGTTTGCTGAAGTAACTGCTGAGATGGACGGTGCGGGAACCGAATGGAAAGGTGAAGGATGGAGTCATCAGCGTATGAGTGGATAGGGTTAGATGTACAGCTTAGAAGGTCATTGATGAACAAAAGGAAGAGAGTTGGTGATAGGACAGAGCCCTGAGGAACACCACTGTTAATAGATCTAGGAGAAGAACGATGACCATCTACAACAGCAGCTATAGAACGTCCAGAAAGGAAGCTATTGATGAAGGCACAGATAGAAGGATAGAAACCGTAAGAGGGCAGTTTGGAAATTAAAGATTTATGCCACTAATAAGATACACGAGCTTCTATAGAAGCCTTTGACTCGTACTCTTATCGGTTATGGAAGCTTCCTAACACCTCTTCCCTAACGATTTGTTTTTGGACACGTTGTTTATGGAAAGTATGGAGAGTGATTTAAATAACAGAGAAGAGGACAGCCAGGTGTTATAAGTAAAATAAATCACTTAGGAAGAGGTGTTAGGGAGTTTCTGTGTGTAATAAGCAAAATAAATCGCTCAGGAAGAGGCGTTAGGGAGATCCTTTGTCATAAGCAAAATAAACCGCTCAGGAAGAGGTTTTAGGGAGTTTCTGTGTAATAAGCAAAATAAATCGCTGAGGAAGAGGTGTTAGGGAGCTTCCATAGCGAGAATAAGGACCTTTTTAATGAGATGGAGTGTCCTTCATTAAAAGTTAAAATCACCCCTTCTTCCTAGCTTTTGGTTCCTTCTGTTTTTGCGTTGAAAAGATTCTGAAAGGGGACAGAAATGTTTGTCAGGGTGCAGTAATCAAGCAGTAGAAATTCTCCCTCTCACTCTCTCTCTCATTCCTCCTCCTCCTCCTCATCATCATCATCATGATCATCATCATCACCACCACCACCATCATCTTCTCGGAGACTCAAACCTTTCTGAACCCCGCCATCCTCCCTACAGGCACGGGTTTCAAGATTGCCCCTACGGTCGGGTTCATTTTAGCCTGCATGCTGACTGGACGAGACCCGGGGTTCGATATTACGCCGTTCGGGGCAGACAGGTTCAGCACGACCAGGTTCAAGAGTAGACTGTGAGAGAGAGAGAGAGAGAGAGAGAGAGACAGGTTCAGCATGACCTGGTTCAAGAGTAGATTGGGTTACAGGGGGACGCTACCCCTCCCGGCAACGATAGCCCGGGCGAGGCTCGAACTTGCGACCTCCCGATCACAAGCTCAGCGCGCTACCACTGTGCTATTGCGCCCCCCAGAGAGAGAGAGAGAGAGAGAGAGAGTTGTAGTACTGGTATTAGTATTAACAATATTAGTAGTAGTAATGTAATAATAATCGTAGTAGTAGTAATATCACTGGGTAATAATAATAATAATAATGATAATAAAAATAATAATAATAATAATAATAATAATATTAATAATAGCAGTAGTATTAGTAAAACTGTTACTGTACTGCCAGTAGTAGTAGTGGTGGTGGTGGTGGTAATAGTGTAGTAGTAGAAGTAGTACTTTTGTATTAGTTACTATAAATGTTGTAGTAATAACAAGTAGTAGTAGTAGTGAGGTAGTAGTAGTAGTTTTGTATTAGTTTATATAAATGTAGTAATAATAGAAGTGGTAGAAGTAGTAGTAGTAACAACAATAATAATAATAGTAATAATAATAATAATAATATCCATAAGTATATGCTATAACTAGGCTTTACTATACTCATATCTAATGGTGCTGGTGAGGGACACCTTCACGTGGTGGCACCGACATAACTGGGTGGCTCCACTGCTTGGTTATACAAACGTCCCTCAGTTCCCTTTCTATCCATTGAAAGGAGGATGGTGGACTGCAGGGAGGGGGGGGGAGCTTCAGCCTGCAGTCCACCGGGTTCACGTTTGGATGAACCTGGGTATAACAACAAGAACTACTACTACAACCACCACCACCACCACAACTACAACTACTACTACTACTACTACTACTACTGTTTCTGCTACAGGCAGTATAGTATAATAATTTCTCATTTATGTATAATTTGTGTACTAACTCATTTATGTTAAGTTAAAATGGTATTTATTCAAGCCTGTAATATGCTGAATAAAGAGTGTAGAATTATAAGTATTTACTATAGCTTTAGTAATAACCTTAGAATTATACGTTGTGAAGTTATTATCAGTTATTCCTATACTGCGTGATATATTGTACTTCTTATGATTTACTGAAATATACCGTATAATATAATGTAGGAATTATATACTTTGTTATGATAATTTTCTCTTTGAAGGTTGGATTGAAGCAGGGATGTGTCGTGATTCCGTGGTTGTTCGGTCTGTGCATGGATGGGGTAATGGAGGAGGTGCAGGGTGGGGTGGTGGATGTTGGAGTGGCCCTGGTGAGGGAGGGTGGTGTTTGGAAGCTCCCTGTGCTGTTGTTTGCAGATGATGCTGTGCTGTTGGGTGGGGGCGGGGGGGAGCTGCGAGGCTTGGTGGATGGGTTTGGGAGAGTGTGTGAGAAGCGGAATCTGGGGGGTGAATGTAGGGAGGAGTGGGGTGGTGGTCTTTGGGAGAGGTGAGGTCGGTGAATGTGCAGCGAGGTTGGATGGTGAGGAGTTGGAAGGTGTGAGTGCGTTTGAGTGCTTGGGTGGGGATGGGGGTTTGGAGGGTGAGGTGCTTGGGAGGGTGCAGCGGGGGGGGGGAGGGGGTTGCTGGTTCTTTGAAGGCAGTGATGAGAAGCAGGGAAGTGAGCATGGAAGTGAAAAAGATACTACATGACAGTATTGTGATACCAACTCTAACGTATGGAAGTGAAGCTTGGACGTTGTTGGAAGGACACAAGTCAAGAGTGAGAGCAGTGGAAATGAGTTATTTGGGAGGAACCTGTAGAGTCACATGGAGAGACAGGCTGACGAATGAGAATATAAAGGAGCGTTGTGGTGTGGTTGTGGATGTGATAGGAAGCGTTAGGAGGAACACGCTGGGGTGGTTTGGCCATGTGGAGAGGATGGAGGGTGAAAGACTGACGAAGAGAGTGTGAGTGAGGTGGAGAGGGGAAGAGGGAGGGGGAGGCCGAGGATGAGATGGAGAGGTATATGAGAGAGGGGTGTGTGAGTTGGGAGCAGGGCAGTGAAATGGCGAGGGACGGCGACTTGGAGGTGATTTGTTTGTGGGCACCCCAAACGGGATTGAGGCGTCTGGCAATAGATAGATAGACAGTTATGATAATTACTGAAATATACTGTATGGTATAACCAGGGACTTACTACACCCTGATAGTTACTCCTTTCACCTTAACTTGGCCTTGATTTTCCTCCATTTGCGACTTATTCCGTGCAGCTCAAAGGCAGAATAAGATTAGTGTTTTGGCTCTCCATCCTTTCCACGGCACTTTTTCGTGACTAGCACCACACTACAGTGTTAATCTCTTGTTATAGGTCAGCATTCAAGATGGAGGGATGGCAATTTTTAGGCCAAGTTGGAGTAAAAGGAGTAGAGTCGGTGAGTTTTTTATTAATTTTTTATTTACTTTTTATAGATGTATTTTGTTTCATTCATGTATTTATTTATTTTTATTTGTTTATTTATTCATTATTTACTTATTTGTATTTATTTTATTTTATTTATTTATTATGAGGCGATTTGTTTGTGGCCACCCCAAACGGGATTGAGGCGTCTGGCAATAGATAGATAGATTATTTTTATTGTTTTTTACTGTACGTGATGGTGGATAAATAACATATATATATACAGTATATGCCTCGCCAGCGTCAGGGTTATGGAGCCGCATCTCATTATTATAGACAAAGGGGACTTCACACCTTTTCCTAAGCGATTCATTTTCCTTATAACACCTGACTGCTCTATTCTCTGTTATATAAATCTTTCCAACATCGCCATACTCGACATAAGTAACGTACAAAATGATGTTAACCACCTACAGTATATCTAAAAGTAAATCGCTAAGAAAGAGGTGTTAGGGAGCTTCCTCACCCAACGGGAGTGAGAAAAGGATGCCCGTGACGTCATCAACCAACAGACATTCATCATCATCATCATCATCACGATCATTATCATCATCATTACTGCCGCCATCATTATCATCATCATTACTGCCGCCATCATCATCATCATCACTACCACCACCACCATCATCATTACCACCTCCATTATCATTATTACCACCGTCATCATCATCATGATCATCATCATCATTACCACCACAATCATCACCACCACCACCACCACCATCATCATCATCATCATCATCATCATCATCATCATCATTACCACCATCGTCATCGCGATCGATGTCATCATCATTACCACTACCATCATCGTCATCATCATCATCATCACGATCATTATCATCATCATCATCATTACCATCATCACGATCATTATCATCATCATCATTATCACCATCATCATCACGATCATTATCATTACCACCATCATCATCATCATCATTGTTATCATTATTATCATCTTTATCATTATTATTATTTTTCAGTTTACATGACCTCACAACAAAGGAAGCATAGGAGATCAGGGCAGGATATATGACCTTAGCTCCCCGGGGTCACAGGATCTGACTCTTCTTATGTTAGACGCTGGCAAGAGGTGGCAAGCTTTCTCGAAGGAGGTTAACGAGGAATTGCTAAGATATTTTTGACACATTCTAAAGTATTACCAATATTTTTGACACCCTAAAGTATTACCAATATTTTTGACTCACCCTAAAGTATTACCTATATTTTTGACACACTCTAAAGTATTTCCCAAAATGTTAGTGATCATCAAAGTAGGTGGACATATGAAAGAAGAATTATTGTCTTAAATAATGAAAGTTTTCGTATTGTACCTTCGTTCGTATCGTTTATGAAGGCTCCAAAGCGCTGGCATGCGTCGGCCTTGTTCACCCAGTGGCAGCTTTTCTCCACGCTGCTAGATCTCGCAGCCTCCCTACTCAGTCCCTTATCCCTGAGGTAACACTCTATAACCTCATCCCCGCTCTTTTTCAGTCTGCCCGTCGCAACCCTACCCCCAGCGTTCACACACCTCACCAGATGTCATGCCCGAACCATCTCAGTCTACCTCTCCTCATCACATTAATACATTCAAGGCCCATCCTTCCTCTCAACTCCTTCCTCAATCGTAAACCTAGCACCCCCTGGTTTCGCATTCAGGAACGCAGTACACATCCATCTAATTATTGTCGTTTCTGTACTTTTGAGCCTGTGAATATTCTCTTCCTTTACTGCCCTGGTCTCACTACCATACAGCATTCCACTCCTAACACATGCCGCATACAAGGATCCCTTAGCACGGAGGGAGAGCTCTCTCAATGCCAGGAGTGGCAACAGCTCCCTGAACTTTCATCAACCATTCTTTACCCTAGCCACAGAGCTGTCTCCAGCCCCACCTCCAGCACACATTTCCCCCTAATAACAACTCCTCTACACACTCGAGAGACTCACCAGCAAGATTAATCCTTTCACGCCTGACAATCTCCACATGCTCTTCCCGACACACCGCACACATGAAATCAGCATTACCTCGCAGTCTACCCCTAATACCATCACGCCTCTTATGCACTCACTTATCACAAACACTGCACAGGATGGAGTTACTTTCCACACATGTGACAAGCCGCACATGGCCACTCTCCCTTTGCTTTGATGATACCTCCACCAGCCCTAGATATCACTTTTGTTTTATCCGCATATACTCTCAAACCCTTGTGCCACATTCCGTCTCATCCTTTCCTACTTCTTTCCTCCGCCTCCCTTTCATGCTCTGCAGCCAGCACCAAGTCAACAACATGCAACATCATCCATGGGAGTCCATTTCTGAAGTCATGTGAGAGAGCTTCAAGCCTTAACAACCTAGCCAGCCACTCCTCGATCCCAAGCTTTCTTATTGTCCTCTTCACCACCTCTCAACGGACTCTGTCAAAGGCTTTCTCCAAATCAACAAAAACAAACTACGGTTCCCTTTTCTTTCTTACAGTATATATTTTTCCTGAAGCTGTCGGACAATGAATATAGCATCAATGGTCCCTTTGCCTGCCATAAACCTAAACTGCCCTTATCATACCTTCTATGACTCTCTTTTACCTTCATTATCTGATCCAAAAGTTTTAAGCCTGTATAATTTCCTCTTTCCAGGGCATCATCCTTTCCTTGAACACATTAACAGTCACACCCTTCTTCTGAGACAACTCGCTCATATATAATCGTGTTTGTCAAATCAGTAACTAAACCCACTCCTATCTCCTGAGGCCTTTAGCATTTCAGCAGTCAACCCAGACACACCTGCCACCTTGCCCACCTGCATCCTGCCTATTGCCCTGTTCACAGTAGCAGCATTATTCAAAGGACAAGGGCGAAACACTGGATCCGCTGACTCCGCACTTTCTCTGTCCCTGTCGAACCGATCATTCAGCAACCTATTATAATGCTGTCTCCAGGCGTCTTTAATATTCTCACTGTCCAGCACTACCTTTCCATCACTACTTACCACACACTACTCACCTATGATATCCCAGTTTTCCCTCTTTATCTGATTTCCCTCTTTATCTGAGGAAGAGAGGGAGAGGCGAGGAGAGATAGGAGGGGAGAGAGGGACGGAGAGAAAGGGGAGGGAGGAGGAGAAAGGAGAGAGATGGACAGGACCAAGAGCAGAGGAAGAAAGGAGGGAGGAGGAAGATGTAGAGTGGGAAAGGGAGAGAAGGAGGAAAGCTCGAAGTGGGAGGGAGGGAAGGAGGGAGAGAGGGGGGGGAAAGGAGAGGGAAACGAGATGGAGGGAGAGGGAGGAAGGATGAAGACAGAGAGATGTTTGTATCAAAGTAGATGGAAGTGTCGAAGAAAAACTTGTAAGGTGGTTCCGGTCACACTGAAGTATTACCAAAAATTTCATGGTATATCAGAGTAGATGAAACTATTTAGGAACATTCAAGGTATTTCTGCTTTGACGAATTTATTGCCAGGTATATTGATGTATTGCAAAGTACGTCAAAGTATTAATGAAAAACCGGTAAGAAATTTATAGCTAAATTAAGGTGTTTTAAAAATATACTCTCTCTCTCTCTCTCTCTCTCTCTCTCCAATGTTATTAATTTTCTTTTTCTTCTTTCTTTTTACTTTCTTTTCTTTCTCTTCTGCTCTTGTATTTTTATATTTTCATTTTTTCTTTCTTTTGCATTTTTTCTTAATTCTTTCTTTTTTATTCTTTTTCATTCATTTTCTTTTTCTTTTCTTTTGCTTTCTTTTTTCTTGTTTCTTTCCTTTCTCTTTTCTTTTCTCCTCTTCTTTTCTTTCCTTCATTCTTTCTCTCTTTCTTTTCCTCTCTTCACATCTTTCATTTTCTCTAATTATTATTTCTCTTCAATGCTAGTTTTTCCTTCCTTCACTAATATATATTCTCCCCCAAATAAATAAATAAATAAAAAGATAAATAAAAAGATAAAGAAATTAGCAGATTAATAAATGCAGATAAATAGATAAATAAAATAGAGAAATGAATAAACATTAATAAATAAGTAGATAAAGAAATAGATAGATGAATAGATAGAGATAATAAAAGTTACACATTTTTTAATACAAGGTAGGTAGATAGATAGTAAAAGATGCACTATTTCATTACCATTTAGATTGATAGATATATAGTGAAAGATACACCATTTTAATACCAGATAGATAATTAGTAGAAGATACATTATTTAAATTCCACATAAATTCCAGATAGATAGATAGATAGATATACAGAAAATAGATAGATAGATGGTAAAAGATACATATTTATAAGTCTAACAGAAATCCGGAATAATCTGTGAATATATGACTGTCTTTTTTTTCACTAAATATCAGTAATAATAATAATAAATAATCCTAATGTCAGTAATAATAATAATAATAAATAATCCTAATGTCAGTAATAATAATAATAAAAAATAATCCTAATGTCAGTAATAATAATAATAATAATAAATAATCCTAATGTCAGTAATAATAATAATAATAATAAATAATCCTAATGTCAGTAATAATAATAATAAAAAATAATCCTAATGTCAGTAATAATAATAATAATAATAAATAATTCTAATGTCAGTAATTATAATAAAAAATAATTCTACTGTCAGTAATAATAATAATAATAAATAATTCTAATGTCAGTAATAATAATAATCAAAAATAATTCTGATGTCAGTAATAATAATAATCAAAAATAATTCTAATGTCAGTAATAATAATAATAATAAATAATTCTAATGTCAGTAATAATAATAATAATAATAAATAATTCTAATGTCAGTAATGATAATAAAAAATAATCCTAATGTCAGTAATAATAATAATAATAAATAATTCTGTCAGTAATAATAATAATAAAAATAATTCTAATGTCAGTAATAATAATAATAAAAAATAATCCTAATGTCAGTAATAATAATAATAATAATAAATAATTCTGTCAGTAATAATAATAATAAAAATAATTCTAATGTCAGTAATAATAATAATAAAAAATAATCCTAATGTCAGTAATAATAATAATAATAAATAATTCTAATGTCAGTTATAATAATAAAATATAATCCTAATGTCAGTAATAATAATAATAAATAATAATTCTAATGTCAGTAATTATAATAAAAAATAATTCTACTGTCAGTAATAATAATAATAATAAATAATTCTAATGTCAGTAATAATAATAATAATAAAAAATAATTCTACTGTCAGTAATAATAATAATAAAAAATAATCCTAATGTCAGTAATAATAATAATAATAAATACTTCTAATGTTAGTAATAATAATAATAAAAAATAATCCTAAGGTCGAGTAATAATAATAAAAAATAATCCCAATGTACTTTTCCACATGAATAAAAAATAAATAATAAATCTGTAAAAATAAACATTGATAAGTTGTACCAAAGAATGAATTTTGAGACGAAATGATAAGAAAATGACAAAAACCAACTAAAAAAAAAACTGAGAACTGAATTTTTTTTAGAATTAATATTAAAAAAGACAAAATTTACTTAAAAAATGAAAAATAAAAACGAATGATGTAATTTTGGAGTGGAAAAAAATGTTATATCAGCTACAGTGAGATGCAAAAGTTGTCTCATTTCCACTGCACCTATAGTCTGGTCACTCTAACTTGGCCCAAAGGCTGGTATTGTCTTCAGTTAATTAAGGAAGCCCCCTGACACCTTTTCCTAAGCGATTTATTTTGTATATTGCACTTTACTGCCTTGTGTTACGTAAATCCTTCCAATATCGCCATCTATCTATCTGCCTATTGCCAGACGCCTCAGTCCCGTAAGGGGTGGCCACAAACAAATCGCCTCCATGTCGCCGTCCCAATATCGCCATACTCTGCATAAATCATGTGCTCTTTCAAAAGGATATTAACCAGCCATATCCAAAAATAAATCAGTAAGGAAGAGGTGTTAGGGAGCTTCCTTACCCGACGGGCGTACGGGACAAAAGTGCTCTCTCTCTCTCTCTCTCTCTCTCTCTCATTTATGTTTATCGTGCCACTGACCTAATTTTCATTCCCCCATCTCTCTCTCTCTCTCTCTCTCTCTCTCTCTCTCTCTCTCTCTCAAAACCTGCTCTTCAACCCCTCTGCAAACCTCTCCGCCCCCAACCCCTCCACCTCAAATCCATGCTCCCTCCCCGTCACCATACAGGCCAGGATGTGACCTATTGTGGGCGCCATCTTGAATCCTCGGCCTGAAAGGGTTAGAGGAAGGAGCGTTAGGCATTTTATAGTGAGGCTTCGTGTGTGTGTGTGTGTGTGTGTGTGTGTGTGTAAGAGAGGGAGGAAGAGAGAGATTGTGTGTGTGTGTGTGTGTGTGTGTGTGTGTGTAAGAGAGAGAGAGAGAGAGAGAGAGAGAGAGAGAGTGTGTGTGTGTGTGTGTGTGTGTGTGTGTGTGTGTGTGTGTGTGTGTTTGTGTGTATGAGAGAGAGAGAGAGATTTTGTGTGTGTGTGTGTGTGTGTGTGTGTGTGTGTGTGTGTGTGTGGGTCTGTCAGTATGTATATATTTCGATTTTTATATATTTATGTGTATCTTATAGTCTGACTCGTATCTATCTATCGAGTTATCTATATCTATGCGTCTATCTGTTTATGTTTATCTATCTATCGAGATATCTATGTATGTATCTATCTATTTTTGTATCCCTATCTATCGGGTTATCAGTATCTATATCTATCTATCCATGTAATATATCTATCGGGTTATCTATTTATATGTATCTCTTTATGTATATTTATCTATCGGTTTGTTTATGTATCTATCTTCTTATATCTATCTATCCTGTGTATGTCTTTATCTATTTGCTATCCATTTATACATTAATATCTATCAAATATTGTCTCTTAATCTACCTCTCTATCTAAGGTACTGTCCACACCTGTCCTCTAATGAGCAGTCAACACACCTGTCACCTTGAGATGCAGGTAAGAAGTAGTGATTAGACAGCTGTGTGCAAAAATCATCTTAATGCATCTTCGAAATTCTTGACAGATGTAATCCAATGTGTGTATATGGGGGAGGGGGGAGTGAGTCAGGGGGAGGGCAGTCAAATGGTGGGTGACAGAGCGACTTGGAGGCGTTTTGTCTGCGTCCATCCTCTCCGGGATTAGGGCGTCGGGCTATAGATAGATAGATAGATAGATAGGTAGTGTGTGTGAGGCAGGTGAGAGCTGAGTGTAAACTTGCTTACGTGATGTGGACGTTGGTGTTACGAGGGTGCTTGCAGATTGGTCGTTATTGTGTTGTTTGTGCGTTAGAAATTGAGATGTGTGTGTACGCTTCCTTACAATATTATAATAGTCACATTTTACACCACTACTACGTTGTTAACTCACCATTACTACTGTTACTACTACTGCTACTACTAGTACTACTGCTGCTGCTACTACTCCTGCTCCTGCTACTACTACTGCTACTACTACGAGTACCACTATCACTACAGCCGCATTTACCATCACCACCACCACTACAACCATCACCCCCATCACACACCACCACTACCACCACCACCATCACAGCCACCACCACCACAACTGCCACCACAACCACCACATCTACCACCACCACCACACCTACCACCACAACCACCACAACTACCACAACCACCACCTACCAGAGAATCCCACACCATAGATGATATTTGGGTGTTGTGGGTGACGGTCCAAAATGGCTTGCTTGTCCGGGGTATCCTGCAAAAAAATAAATAAATAAATAAAACCGATAAATAAGGAAATAAGTAAATAAATAAAAATAAGGAAATAATAATAAATGGAAATAAGGAAATAAAAATGAAAAACAAGGGAAATAAGAAAATAAAAATAAACGATAAGTACCGTAAATAAATAAAATAAATGGTAAATAGGGAAATAATTGAAAAAAAATGTTAATGGTTACGAGATAAAATTTATGCTTAATTATTTGTGAATCTCGGTGATAATACAGGAATCATCATCATCATCATTATCATATCATCATCATCATTTTTATTACCATCATCATCATCATCTTTATTACCATCATCATCATCTTTATTACCATCATCATCATCATCTTTATTACCATCATCATCATCTTTATTACCATCATCATCATCATCTTTATTACCATCATCATCATCATCTTTATTACCATCATCATCGTCTTTATTACCATCATCATCATCATCTTTATTACCATCATCATCGTCTTTATTACCATCATCATCATCATCTTTATTACCATCATCATCATCAACATTATTATTATTATTCATTATCATCATCATCATCATCTTCCTTTTTTCCTCCCATCACCTTCCTCTTCCATCTCATCATCTCCAATATTCCTCCTCCTCCTCCTCACCGTGTACCAGCAGTCTTCCTCCCTAATCTTCCTCCCCAGCGGTAAATACTTCCTCACATACTCCTCCACCCCAACACCCACAGTCGTCATATCTGGGTCTTCTCCCGGGCTGGCCGCTATCCCTCCGTGTCCAGTCTGAAAAAAATATAAATGAAGGGGAGAGGCTGAGGAGGCTTGGTAGTTCTCTCTCTCTCTCTCTCTCTCTCTCTCTCTCTGGCTGCGATCCCTCCATGTCCAATCTCGAAAAATATACATGAAGGGGAGAGACTGAGGAGGCTTGGTAGTTCTCTCTTTTTCTTCTCCCTCTCCTTTTCTCTCTCTCTCTCTCTCTCTCTCTCTCTCACACACACACACACACACACACACACACACACCTTGATGGAGTGTTGAGAGTCCATAGCTGGCAGGAAGTAAACAGCATCTGTCTCATCAGTATAGTCCACCAGGCACATCTGAGGCAGGCCAGTGTTGGTGTAGAAAAATCCCCTGCTTTTGATGGGTCTGTTGGATGGAGAAAAGGCAGCCTGATTGCATTTCTTTCGTGCAAACCCCTGGACTGGGATACATAATTGCACTTATGATTAATTCCCTGTGGTAACTCAAGGTATGAAAAGTTAAATCAGTATCATCAGTAATTCAGTGACAAAGGCATTTCTAGGCCGGCCCGTGGTGAGGTTGGGTAGAAACTTAATTGTAATCCCAGTGTGTGTGTGTGTGTGTGTGTGTGTGTGTGTGTGTGTGTGTGAGAGAGAGAGAGAGAGAGAGAGAGAGAGAGAGAGAGAGAGACTGGTGGTAGGTGTATGTCAAATGAAATAATTCGCTAAGGAAGAGATGCTAGGGAACTTACTGTAGTGGTAGCTGTATGTCCAATGAAATAATTCGCTAAGGAAGAGGTGCTAGGGAACTTACTGTAGTGGTAGGTTTATGTCCAATGAAATAATTCGCTAAGGAAGAGGTGCTAGGGAACTTACTGTGGTGGTAGGTGTATGTCCAATGAAATAATTCGCTAAGGAAGAGGTGCTAGGGAACTTACTGTAGTCGTAGGTGTATGCCGGAACTTGTAGTAGTGGTAGGTGTATGTCCAATGAAATAATTCGCTAAGGAAGAAGTGCTAGGGAACTTACTGTGGTGGTAAGTGTATGTCCAATTAAATAATTCGCTAAGGAGAAGGTGATAGGGAACTTGATGAAGTGGTAGGTGTATGTCTAATGAAATAATTCGCTAAGGAGAAGGTGCTAGGGAACTTACTGTAGTGGTAGGTATATGTCTAATGAAATAATTCGCTAAGGAGAAGGTGCTAGGGAACTTGCTGTAGTGGTAGGTGTATGTCTAATGAAATAATTCGCTAAGGAGAAGGTGCTAGGGAACTTGCTGTAGTGGTAGGTGTATGTCCAATGAAATAATTCGCTAAGGAGAAGGTGCTAGGGAACTTACTGTGGTGGTAGGTGTATGTCCAATTAAATAATTCGCTAAGGAGAAGGTGCTAGGGAACTTGCTGTAGTGGTAGGTGTATGTCTAATGAAATAATTCGCTAAGGAGAAGGTGCTAGGGAACTTCCTGTAGTCGTAGGTGTATGCCGGAACTTGTAGTAGTCGTAGGTGTATGTCCAATGAAATAATTCGCTAAGGAAGAGGTGCTAGGGAACTTACTGTAGTGGTAGGTGTATGTCCAATTAAATAATTCGCTAAGGAGAAGGTGCTAGGGAACTTACTGTAGTGGCAGGTGTATGCCAAGTGGTTGTAGTAGTTGTGATGCCCATGGCCCAGGACACAGCAGGAGGTGTTGGGCCGTCACTGTGCCCCGGGGACCCCTCACACTCACCCACCCATCACCCGCCTCCACCGCATCCACCTTCCACCCACCCTCAACACCACCACCACACTCCCGGAACAGTTTCTGGAACGGAAGAGAAGAGATGAATGTGTGTGGCAGGAAGAGTGTGGGGGATATATCTAACCATCACACTCATACACCCACCACCTCCATCCACATCCACTTTCCACCCACCCTCAACAAGACCACCACAATCCCGGAACAGTTTCTGGAAAGGATGAAGAAAGATAAATGTGTGGGGCAGGAAGAGTGTGGGTACCTCTCATACAGACACACATCCACCTTCCATCCACCCTTCATCACATCCACCGGCCACCTCCCACCTCCACCTTCCATCCACCCTCAACACGACCACCACACACTCCCGGAACAGTTTCTGGAAAGGATGAAGGAAGATAAGTGTGTGAGGCAGGAAGAGCGTAGGTACCTCTCACACACATACACACACCCACCACCGCATCCACCTTCCATCCACCCTTCAGCACATCCACCCTCCATCTCCCATATCCACCTTCATCCACCCTGCACCACACCACCAACACCCCCGGAACAGTTTCTGGAAAAGACGACAAGAGGTAAATATGGATGAGCCTCGGTTATTTTAGGATATATTTAACACCCACACCCACATCCACTAGATCCACCTTCCATCCACCCCAACACCTCCACCACATCCACCTCCCATCCACCTCATCACCTCCACCACACTCTCCTAACAGTTACTAGAAAGGCAAGGCCGTCTGAATAGATCTATCATAGTCACGTTTTTACTGTATTAAAGTTAACGCCATTTTTATTTTTTTCATCTGATCGGTTTTTATAAGGGAGAAGGAAGATGAATAGAGTAGTCTGTATATAGCACTGCCCTAGAAGCTCACCTGGCAGTATCTTGTGTGTTGCGGGGACGGCTCAGTCTGCTGGTGTGGGCGTAGTTGTGGCAGGGGGAGTGGGAAATTAACATGCAGGGTAGTCTGTCAAACGCGGTGTGTCCAGGCATCTCGAAATGAACGGATCTTGACTTTGGCTCTGTTTTCTTGATTTTGTTTTTTTCTTGAAGGGAATGCGGGCTCCTGGTCTTTGGTTCCTTCTTTCATTAAAAAAAAAAAAAAAAAAAAGGACCGATAATACTAAGCCGTGCCCACAACACACGAGAAATCCCCGGTGAAGTGGCTGTGCAGTGGTGTATATGGACTGCCCTGGATTGGTGCTGGGCACTCACCATAACAGCAGCCAGGCAGCGATCAGCACACAGCACCCCAGCCATTCTGTCCTCGAATACCATGTAGTCAGTGCTGAACCGTGTGCTATGGAGGGGGAGTGGTTAGAGGATGAAGATGATAAAAATAATAATAATCTGTATTATAATGATCCGATTTCTGTTTGTTTGTTTGTTTGTTACCGTAGCACAGCAAAAACGGCGCAACGTAATGCAATTTTTGTTAGAGCAAAAGTACCGTTAAAATTCTTTAACTTGAACAATAAAATAATTTCCAGTCCATTCGGGCCACCGGTCCCCTAGTTATGACTCATTTCTTGCCTTTTGACATCGAGCGGATGCCGCCGAAGGCGGCCTTTAGGCAAGTAATGATAATAGTAATAATAATAATATAATAATAATAATAATAATAATAATAATCATACTACTACCACCACCACCACCACTTCTACAACTACTACTACTACTACCACCACCACCACCACCACCACCACCACCACCACCACCACTACTACTACTATAATATTTTATTACTACCACCACCACCATCACTAGTACTACTACTGCTACTGCTACTACTACTACTACCACTACCACTGCTACTACTACTATTATAACTACTACTACTACACCTACTTGTATTTCTTATTCGCCTCTCCCACGTCGATCCAAATAGGGTGTAGTCCTGCTTTCTCCATAGACTCCGTTATCGCTTCCACATTTTCTCTCACTCTCCCCACCACCACCGACACCATGGGCCTGAGAGAGAGAGAGAGAGAGAGAGAGAGAGAGAGAGAGAGAATTAGTAGATTGATGTGATACGTGTGAAATGCACAATCCAAAATTTTTCGTTACGAGAGAGAGAAAGAGAGAGAGTAATGATGATGATGAAGAGCGATTTTGATGAAGATGAAAATGATGATGATGGTGGTGAAGAACAAGAGACAAAAAATGTGGAAAAAGAAAACAGTTTGAGGATATACTCCGCTAAAATGTGCACACTCACTTCAGTAGCTCTTCATTCACTCCTCTGCCAACCTCCAGCCATTTCTTGTTAGTGCTGAGAGACAGATAGACAGGAAGATAGACAGAGAGGACGAAAAGAACGAGAAAAAGAAAACAGTTTAAGAGCAAACTTCTCCAAATTCCACACACACTTCTAAAGCTCCTCATTCACTCCTCTTCCAACCTCCAGCCATTTCTTGTTAGTGCTGAGAGAGAGAGAGAGAAGTTTAAGGGTACACTTCTCCAAACTCCACACACTCACTTTAAAAGCTCCTCATTCACTCTTTTGCCAATCTCCAGCCACCTCTTTCTTGCGTCCACCAATATAGGAGTCAGCAAGGCCGGTCTCTCGTTCGACAAGTGAATTATCCGGGCCTGACCACCGCTGCTTCCCAGTGAGTGTGGTAATTGGTACTGAAACAAGGATAAAATGTGTTAGAAAATGATACGAGAATGAAACACAGCATATAAAGATACAGGAATGAAACAAGAAGTACAGGAATGAAACACAAGAAATACAGGAATGAAACAGCAAGAAATACAGGAATGAAACACAAGAAATGCAGGAAACAACATACAGATACAGGAATGAAACAAGAAATACAGGAGTGAAACAACACAGAAGAGTGAAACAAGACATAAACAGGAATGAAACAAGAAATACAGGTGTGAAACAACACAGATACAAGAATGAAACAAGACATACACAGGAATGAAACACAAGAAGAAATACAGGAATAAAACACAACATATAGATACACGAATGAAACAAGACATACACAGGAATGAAACAAGAAGAAATACAGGAATGAAACTTATACAGGAATGAAACAAGAAATACAGGAATGAAACAAGCTATACAGGAATGAAAAACGCCATTCATTCCTTTTAATATATGTCGCTGAAAATTAGATGCAGAACTGAAATTTTCCATGAATATTTTGCACAGGCAGGGGATACGCGTTGCAAACCGTATTTAGTGATGCTCAGTTATTGCAAGAATCAACGGCAGCAGGGAGGGAGGGGGGAGTATTGAAGATAGGCGAATTTAATGAGGTTGTGTTGTGTGTGTGTGTAACTAACCTGATCTAGGAGTAGTGTGTTTTTGCCCGCTTGTTGGAGGCTGAGGGCAGCACAGGAACCAATGATGCCACCACCCACCACCACAACATCAGCGTCTGCAATACATCATCATCATCATCAATACCATCATCATTATTAATTCCACCACCACCACCAACAGTATCATCTTCATCATCATCGTCCTTGTCATCATCATCATCAATTCCACCACCACCACCACCACCACCAATATCATCATCGTCATCATCATCAATCATCAGCATCAGCATCTCCACACCCACCATCACAGGAACAACAGCGTCTGTAATATATCATCATCATCATCGTCAGTATCATTACCACCCCCACAATCACCATCGTCATCATCATCATCATCATCATCATTATTATTCCCAGTTATTCTTGCCATAGTCAGCTACTGGCTTTTCTGAGAGAGAGAGAGAGAGAGAGAAGAGAGAGAGAGGGAGAAAGAGAGAGACAGAGAGAGAAGAGAGAGAGAGAGAGAGAGACAGAGAAAGTTGTTTTTGCTCCTTTCTTCCCTCCCTCCCTCCCTGCACTGTTTCTTCCTCCCTCCCTGAATCTTTAACAGGGAGATACGAATGGAGGGAGGATGTGGAAGGGAGGGGAGACAGGGAAGGAGGAAAGAGGGAGAAGGAAGAGGGAGGGAGGGAAAGAGAGTAGAGGGGGGAGGAAAATGGAGAAGGGAAGGGAAGGGAAGGAAGGAACTGAATGGAGAAAAATGAAGGAATAGAAAGATAAAAGTAGAGCTAGAAGGAAGGAAGGGAGGGAGGGAGAGATGGAGAGAGAAAAAGAGGGAAAGACGGAGGGTGGAGATGGAGGAGAGGAAGGAAGGAGAAAGGAAAGAAGAAAAAGGTAAATAGGAGAGAAGGAGGGAGGGGAATGCGAGAGAAGAAGAGGAATGGAGAGAAGGAAGAACTGAATGAAGGAGGGGAGGGAAAGAGGAAGCAAGGAAGAATGGAAGAGAGACAAGGAGAGAGAGAGAGAGAGAGAGAGAGAGAGAGAAGGTAAAGTACGCGATAACAAGGCAAGGTTGTTCTGTAGAGATATTTGTGATAACTCTCTCTCTCTCTCTCTCTGAAATATTTAGACAGGGAGATGAACGGCAAGGAGGGGTGGCGGGGAGAGGAAAGGAAGGGAGCAAAAATAGCTGAGAGAGAGAGAGAGAGAGAGAGAGGAGAGAGAGAGAGAGAGAGGAGAGAGACAGAGAGAGAGAGACTTTAAACTCATTACTCGTATTTGCGAGCATGTGTGTGTTTGTGTGTGTGTGTGTGTGTGTAAACAAGTGGGTCTTTGGGTATATAATGTGTGTATGTATGTATGCATTAGTCTGCCTTTTATGTGTTTATGGTTACACGTATATATGTGTGTGCTGTTATAATTATGTATGTATCTGCATGTGTATGTATATATGTATGTATGTATGTATGTATCTTCATGTACGCAGTTTACCTATGTGTACCCCTTTATTACATTCACAGCTGTGCCTTGCTTCCTTTCTTAATTGCGGTTGATTGAGGTAATTATTTTTACTGATGATGTCTTAAAAGCATTTGGTTCTGGTCAGTTTCATGTGAGATTTTGTTGTGAATTGTGTATTTGTGTATCAGTCTATCTATCTGTCTATCTATGTCTAACTCTCTGTCTGTCTGTCTGTCCATACATTCATTCGTCAGTCTTCTTGTCCATCCATCCATTTATCTGTTTATCTATGAATCTATCTATCTATCTATCTGTCTGTCTGTCTGTCCATCCATCCATCCATCCATTCCTCTGTCTACCTGTCTATCAGTACATCCAGCCAGTCATCTCTGTCTATGCATCCGTCCATCCCTCTATTCATCCATCTTTCTATCCATCTGTCTACCTAACTATCCACCTATTATTCTATTTATCTGTCTATATCTATCCATCCTTCCATCCATCATTACGGTCACCTACCTGGCTGTCTCCATCCATCCATCTCTCTATCTGTCTATCTGTCTTTATCTATCTACGTGTGTTTGCTTGCTTTCTCTCACCAACCTACTCATCCCGTTACTTCACGTTGTTTTTGCTCGTTGTATACTCGTGGGGAAAAAAATAGCGTACCTTTCTTCCCCTACGAGCTAATAGTCGGCAAGGTTATAAATCCAAACTTTATGCTTCCCTCTTCTGTTGTTTCGAAGATTGATACCCCCCCCCTCTATCTCTCTCTCTATCTCTCTCTCTTATCCGTGGCCCTGAAAGAAGATAAGTGTGTGTCTATGTGTGTGGAGAGAGAGAGAGAGAGAGAGAGAGAGAGAGAGAGAGATGCAGCCTTTTAACATATTAAGTGTGAGCATGCTTGTGTGTGTGTGTGTGTGTGTGTGTGTGTGTGTGTGTGTGTGTGTGTGTGTGTGTGTGTGTGTGTGTGTGTACCAAAATCCAACCTTGAAGCCAAGTTAAAGCAAGCTCACAGTACCAACTATCTCTCAAGTCACTAAGGGTCAAAATAGCAAGGATAGAACGGCCAATATCGCCATAGTGATAATGCACGTGATATTTATTCTTTGCCATAACTGATTATTAAAATATTTATTATTGTAAAGGTATGTAGAGTACAGTAATCTGGTGTATGGATTATTATTATTATTATTATTATTTTTTTCCTTTCTCTCTTCTGTTTATATAAAAAATACAACAGAATGTGCTGGGTCGTGCCACATAGCGTCAGTAAATAGTTATGTACAGTCGGTGGTTATAAATTTTGTAGATAGTGTATGTTATAAAATGTAAAGGAATGTATGAGATATATTACATACAGGAGAGCTGGGGGGAGGGCAGTCAAATTGTGGGTGACGGAGCGACGTGGAGGCGTTTTGTCTGTGGCCACCCTTTGCGGGATTAGGTCGTCGAGCGATAGATAGATAGATAGGCATACAGGAGAGGTAGCACCAGAACAGTATAGAAGCGTAGCCTTGATGCTGGCATGACATCGCATCGCCAGTCAGTGGGTCAACACGATACGTCTCTCTCTCTCTCTCTCTCTCTCTCTCTCTCTCTCTCTCAACTTCACTACTTTTAGTTATTTTTTTAAAACATGTCCTTCATTAATGCACACCAATGTTTTCTCCTGCACTGGCATGAGCAGTATTTATTAGTGACCATGGGTAGGTTGTGGAGGACGTAGGCTATGAGGTAATGATGTAAAAACACAAGCGGAATATGCATACTATTGAGTGACGTAATGAATGTTGCAGAGAAATGGAAGGTAGATTGAACAATACCAACTATTTGTGTGTGTATCTAAACGTATCCTGTAATGAATGTAGAGCGTTCTATAACAACCAAGAGATATGCTCAGTCAGTGTTAGTAAGTGGACATTGCATTATGTAGTGATGCAGTGTGTGTGAAGCTGGTGCCTCACAAACTGTACGTGGATTTTGAGCTGCATGTGCCTTCAATACACAGAGGTGTTGATAAGACCTCTATTGACTACTCGTTTATTACAATTATAGTAGTACTGAGGTAGTTAACATATTGTGGTGGTTAACATAATGAGGTGGTTTGGCCATGTGGAGAGGATGGAGAGTGAGAGACTGACGAGGAGAGTGTATGTGAGTGAGGGGGAGAGAGGGAGGGGAAGGCCAAGGATGAGATGGAGGGATGGAGTGGAGAGGTATATGAGAGAGGGGGATGTGAATTGGGAGCAGGGCAGTGAAATGGCGGGGGACAGGGTGACGTGGAGGCGATTTGTTTGTGGCCACCCCGTGTAAGGGATTAAGTCGTCTGGCAATAGATAAATAGATAGAATGAATATAGAGCTCCCTTACTGTCAACAAAGAAATAAACGTAGATAAAGATTCTACTGTAAACAACCAAGTCCTTCTATCAAATATACTTCTGCCCTTGTAGAAGACAGACAGGCAGGGAGTCTTGGAAATTACATTGTCTACGTTCTGCGTCGGATATTCATAATCTCTAATGAATATCCCACATTCTTTGACATGAATCTCTCTCTCTCTGCTATTTTTATCTTTCCCTTATATAACATTTTCTCTCCCTCTCTCTGTCCCTAGCTTTTCATCACCCCTGATTGTATTTGAGAGAGAGAGAGAGAGAGAACCAATATATATATGGGGAATGATAAAAGTGAGGAAAAATAAAAATAAATCAGTCTCCATTCTTTTCTCCTTTCCTCCTCCTCCCCTCTCTCTCTACCACCTTCCATACCTTCTCTTCCTCTTCTCTTTTTCAACTTTCCTCCACAGCCATTCCTCCACACCTCCACCTACCTCTGTCCATGGTGCTTGCAGACGACTGAAGTTCACTGAAGTTCTGGGCCTGTATTCTGCATAGTGCTTATGGTCGACCCTAGCTAACCGTCATACCTAAGCAAATTTATGACAGTCAGTCTTATGGCCGTCGGAAGTCGTCGGCCATACCTCACTAATCCAACAACACCGTCAGCTGCTAGAACGCACCGCTCACAATTTGTCAACTTTAAATTTATGGAATAAAATAGGTTCTTGGCATTATTTTCTTGGATTTAAATTGTTTTAACTTCATATTACGACTTTTGGGGAAGTTAGACATAGTAAAATAGGAATTCGTTTGTGAGAAAATGCGCTGAAACGTATTCCCGTTGAAAAGTGTGTAACCAAAAACACTGTCTGACTAGTGTAAACTTTACCCACCTTATTAATTTCATCTAATTTCATATTAGTATTTTTTTGTTGGCTAGGCTAAACTTGGTTAGGTTAAATTTTATTATATATATATATTTTTTTTTATTTTTTTATTCATATCATTATTATAATATACTTAACCTACATTACAAATATTTTAAGTCCAAAGAAAGTTAAAGAAAATGTTCATTGCTATGGACAGCAATGGGACAATAACCAGTTAATCTGGGTTAGGTTGAGTTATATATTTCTATAATTTGTTTCTGGTTTATTTAATATTTTCATATTTTTTTACACTAACCTTAACCTAAAGTATTATTTTTTCGACCAGTCTAAACTTTACCTATCCCATTATTATTATTTTATTATTTAATTATTTATTATTTAATATTTTTTAGACGTCCATAATTAACCTAACCTGCTGGGGCTAGCCCTACAAGTACTGTAAAGCCCAAACTCTGCACATTTGCATTTTTCCGGTAGCAAGATAACGTAGTGTTATGATGACCTTAAGCTCCGGGGTGAGTGGGTTTCTCCTCTTGGTGTCATTCGATAAGGCGTCTCTCACAAGATTGGTGACATACAAAATACCGTCCCTGTCTAGCCGGTATCTCTTGATAAGCTCAGCATCACTGAGCTCGTTAAGCACGTCCCTTCTTCGGAAAATATTCCTCGGCTGGGGATCTGCTTGCTGTGGTGCGGCCATGTTGACACACTTCTGACGGTCATAGGCGGCGTTAAGACAGGGTGAACCCGAACATACCATCGCGCGTCTTATTATGGTCGTCCATAGGAGTTTATGGTCGACCATACGAGTTTCTGACGGAGTTATGTCTAAAATGCGCCATTTTGTTTAGATATGTACGACGGACTTAGCTATGACGGTTTGTAGAATCTGGGCCCTGAACCTAAGCACATGCCGAGTATCTACATTGTTTGGTACATTTTCTATTATAAGTAATGAGAGAAAACCTATTTATTTTTATCGCTGACTAAATTATAAGTATTCATTATCTTATCCCAAATTTCATATACTTTATTTCATTGCACAGATTTTCTTTACTCATGACAGCGTATTGATTGAAATTTTCATTGTTGTAAAAGTACATAGATTACATTCCTTCAGCAAACAGATTTAGTAACATACATTTAGGAATTAAGTTAGTATGTTAGTAGGTATATGTTATGCACGAGTCCCATCTTTGTTCATGTGTCCATCTACTCTCTCTTCTCTACCACCATGACTGAGTGTCGAGAGTAGTGTAGGTGCAGAATGAATCGCTAAGAAGTAGGTATTTCATCTCTAGTGCTCAACCGAAAATAACTGAATTACCAAGTAGCCTAATTTTTAAAACCCGGCATATAGGAGAGTAAGAACCGAATAAGTAACAAATGTGTTATGCTGGATGTTTTTAGACCGACTTCTCGTTCTAAAGACACCAGCGACTGAGCGGGGTCCTCTTTCTAGACCGGAAACAGAACACTTACAAAGCAACAGGGCATAAAAACTCGGCAGGACACCTTAACACATCTATTGTCTTAGTTCAACTTCCTTACAATATACATACAAAGATACACTGAATATGGATGGGGTAAAGTGACAGGTTAATTAATATTAGCATAACATATCCCATGGGCACTGTGTTTACACCGGAGTTAATACACGAGAGAATATCACATAGCCGTGGTGACACTGTTCATACACTTGGTCTCTTTGGACTGTACGTGGTAGGTTGGTCTCTTGGCCACACACTGTTATATTACTCTGGTTCTGGGGCACTTAGACATACACACAGCACTCTGGATAAACTGGAATAGAGACCTTTATGGGTAGTGTTTCTGTTTCACTGTTTCTATACCACCTGCGGTCACTGTCACTGTTAAGTCTTTAGCACGACACTGGGGTCTGGAGGCATCGTCACTGGGCTGCTGAGGTCTGGGCTTAACTGAGGTGGCGCCCGGGAGTGAGAGGGAGCCCTCCTGGGGGGCTCTCCTGCAGAAGGCACGGGACAGCTCTCGGGGGCGTCACGGCCCGGGCGTGTGTCTGATCTGGAGTGCAGGGAGGCCCTTTTCTGCTCGGGCCTCGACCTGGTGAGGGGCCCTCGGGACTGGGGCCAAACAGCGTCAGGAGTCGGGCCTGCCACTTCTTGCTCCTGGCGGAGGGCTGACGGTGAGTGAGGCCAGAGCGGTCCCGCCCTGGGGTCCGGGGGCTGGCCCTGGAAGGAAGAGGACTGTGGTCGCTGCTGGGTGGGGGCGCCGTCAGTGGTTGACTGCGGCATCTCGCACGCGGGGCATCCGTCAGGACCTGGCGTCGTCCAGGGGCAGACTGAAGGCCGTGAACCCTGCCCTCAGTGACAGGACCTCACCACCACTCCTGGAATGGCAGCACCTCCAGGGAACCACACCTGGAGGGAGAGGCAGAAGAGGGTCCCGCACAGCCTCAGTGACAGGACCTCGCCACCACTCCTGGAACGGCAGCATCTCCAGGGAACCACACCTGGAGGGAGAGGCAGAAGGGCGACCCGCGCAGCCGAGGGGTGGAGAGTGGGCCGCGCAAGGGACCTTCTCCTCTGGGAGAACCTACAGGACAATGGGCGAAGGGCGTACAGTGGTCATACCTTCCCCGACGTGTACAGTGGCCGTCGTCGCAGTTCCACAGCCCCTAGGGGTAGCAGCAGAAGGACGTACAGTGGCTGTTCCTTCCCCGACGTGTACAGTGGCCGTCGTCGCGGGGCTGCTCCCGAAAGAGGAAGAGGCAGATGAGGGACGTACAGTGGCCGTTCCCTCCCCATTATGTACAGTGGCCGTTACCGTGGGTCTGCCAGCCCAACGAGAAGTAGCTGAGGGACGTACAGTGGCCATTCCCTCCCCGGTATGTACAGTGGCTGTTACTGCGGGGCTACTCCCGTAGGAGGCGGATGAGGGACGTACAGTGGCTGTTGTTGCGGCTCCACTCCTCCTGCTTTTGCCTATCGGTGTGCGTACAGTGGACGTCACACCGAGGAGGACTCCAGATGTGGCTGCAGCAGAAGAACGTACAGTGGCCGTTCCTTCCCCGACGCATACAGTGGCCGTCGTCGTGGGGCTGCAGGGGAAAGGAGCTGAGGGACGTATAGTAGCCGTTCCCTCCCCGGTACGTAAAGTGGCCGTTACCGCGGTGCTGCCTGGGACTGTATCTGGAGCAGTCCCACCCCGATCCTGACGAGGGCTGGTCCGGCCGAGAAATAGTGTCGCATTCCTGCGATGTTGTGGTTGGACAGGTTGAGGGGAAGAGGGACACTAGGTCGGGGCGCCCCGGCGCCCGTCTTGCTCTGGGTCAGAGTCGCACTCGCCTGGCCCGCCTTGGTGTCCTCCTGGGGTAGGGGTAGGGCTGCGGCTCCGTAGCGGGGTGGGGGGTCCGGCGGCGGGGGCTCTCATATTTATATGGGCGCCTAAAATATTGTGTGAATGTACGGATGTGTGTCAAGGGAGAGCGGGAAGAAGGGAGGGGGGAGGGGAAGCCAAGGGGAAAGCTCCACAGGTGGTTTAAGGGAACCTGTTGGATTACGCCATGTTTACTCCCCAAGCCTCCTAAATTTCTCTCCTTTTACGCACTGTCACTCTTACTCTTCCTTATCTCTTCATTATCTCCTTCTAATGCAACTACAATAATGCTAATATAATGCCGGAACAGTTATGTGTTAGTAGGAAAAAAGAAGAATAATGGAAAATGTTTAGGTTAGTTTTCCCTACTGCCTCCCCCTCCCACTCCCTCCCCTTCCCACGCCGACATGTGTAAGGGGACGTCAGTGTGAGCCTGGCAGTTGGGGTGGGTGTACGTTGCGCGCTCTTAACTGCGGAATACATACAATCTCGCTTTTTCTCGCAAAATTTGAAATCCGGAGGGAATGGGGGTCCCTTCGTGATCGCAGTGAGTATATATTGATGTATTTTCAGTGTATTTTGGTGTTGGTGTGACTATGGAAGTTGACATAGGAACCAAAAATCGAAATCATTTGCCTACGCATCGATTAACAGTCGGATTTTGAAAGGACGCGCAATTCTATTTCAAAATCGCTCTCCAGGTTCACATAGATTCTAGATGACATATTAATGGTATTTACATCAATTAACCAGTGTGAGATAACAGTAATGCATTTATTAGAAGTAATGAATTTTGATATACGGTTTGGTGAAGGTAAATAAAAGGGAAACGGTTGAGTATATTGTTTGTGAAATTAAATGACAAGCGCGAAAAAGGAAATAATGCGAGGCCAGGAAAGTATTATGGGGTCATGCGATTGTTTATTTTTAGTTTTAATTTTTATGTTCTCCCAGGCCTGACAAAATGCTTTAATGTTGATAGCGGATGTAATATGTAGTGGTCATTTTGCGTCTGTCTGTCTGTCTCTCTCTCACACACACACACACACACAGACACATCACCAATACCTATAGCCATCATTAGCAAGCCGGAAAAACATAATGTATTTTAATTCCACAACCTCTTCAGTCCGAAAACGCCATATCTATAGTTCATTCACTTTAAACTGGCGGATACCTTAGTCTTTTTGTAGCCGATTTCCCGTTGCTTAGTGACAGAAAAATAATACTACGCGTCAACATCCTTTCGGTATTATTTTGCAAGTTGCCAATACGCAGTTTATTCTTGCACTCACCAGACGATATTATTGAGCAATGAGTAGTAGTAGTAGTAGTAGCAGTGGTAGTAGTAGTAGTAGTAAAAGTCAGGGTTGGCGTAGGTAGCTGCTGGGGTGGCCACTCACCTGGGACGGGTTTATTTATTTTTATTTTATTTTACTTTTTAGCGTACCCCCATTTTCATTATTATTGCCAGTTTAGTTATTTCTGTTTAAAATTGTCTTTATTTTTTTTGCTGATTAAAAGTAAAAACGAATACTGTACTGCAAATGTATTAGAAAAAAAAAAATCCATTCTGTAGCCTTGAATCTGCCTATACTTGCCATGATGCACTGTACGGTACTGACTTCTGACCCTTCACTGACTACTGGTCAACAAAAACCGCCTGATTGTGCTCTCCTGGGTGCAGTATTTATGCTTGTTTGTTTGTACATGCCATAACATCAATGTCTCTTTAGGCTAAATGCCCTGGATATCATCTTTTGTACAGCGTAGCACAACATGCACATTCACGATATGTTTTGGTAATTCTTGGAGAAAACAATAATGCATGTTACTGAACACCACACAGTATACTGTAAATTATAGTAGCTATGTCATTACTGTGTATTTTTTACTACACTGTTCCTAAAAAGAAACAATTGTTTAATTACTGCCATATGATTAAATGTTAACAGTGTACAGTATTATTACTGTTAGTATTTTTAACGAGTATCAACATGAATGTCTGCACCCAGGATTTCATCATCTTTGCACTGCATGTTTCAATATCCTGTACAGTACGGCATTGAAAGAAATAGCAGTACTGTACTGTACCATTTACGGAATTTTCTTTAAAAAAATGTGCGAGAATTAAAAAAATAAAAATATATAATGTATAAAGGTGTGAAGTTAAAAAAAAATATCTGGGCATTATTTTAAAAAGTTTTATTATAAATTCGCGGTTTCTTGTTAAAACCCCGGCGGGTTGGGTACACTTTTTTTTTTTTTTTTTTAATACCAGCCCAGGTAGCATCAGTAGCAGCAGTGTTGATGGTGGTAGCTGTATTAGTATTAGTACTAGGTTTATTGTTAATATTCGTAGTAGTAGTGGCAGCAGCACCAGTAGTTGTTATAGTAGTAGTAGTAGTAGCACCAGATTCATCTGTAATGTGAACCAAGTGGACTGCAGACTGAAGAGGAGTTAATGAATGTTGTGCGTCATTTACTTAAACTTGGCCTAAAATTTCCTTATCTCCGTTTTGAATGCTGAGCCATAGTGAGATGCTTAACATACCGTAGGGCTAGTCACAAAGAAGTGCTGTTTAAAGGATGTGGAGCCATAGTAGTCTTGTTTTGATAGGGCTAGTCACGAATAAGTGTTATGCAAAAGACGTGGAGTTGTAGTATTAACAGAAACATAGGGCTAGTCACGAAGTGCAATGTACAGGATATGGAATCATGGTATTATCACAGAGACGGCTAGTCACGAAGAAGTGCTATGCAAAGGATGTGTAGGATGAAAATCGCAAAGTTGGGGAAAAGAAAGACAGGGTGGCCTGCATAATAACGCTTGTGTAATTTCTTGTATATTACGGGGACGGCCAAGCGTTACCAGTGCCCTGTATCATTTATTCATTTCCTCACTGCCACACCCGCACCCACACCAGCAGACTGAGCCAAGTGATGTTAATTTTGGACTACCCTGAACATACCGGTATCCAACCCTGCCAGCTCGGTGTCTCTCCTAAGCCGAATAAAATCGTCTTGAAGGGGTGAACTTAGGTCGGGATTCATGTCGGATAAGGATGCTCTCTAACACCTTTTCGTAAGCGATTTAGTTTGCTTGTTAAACCTTACTGTCCTTTTTTTCAGTAATATAAATCCTTCAAATATCGCCAAACTCTGCGTAAATGACGTACAGAGGGCTATTAACCAGACATATCGTACCCAAAAATAAATCGCCGAGGAAGAGATATTAGGGAGTGAAGGAAATAGGTTGGTTAATGGCTCCTGTGACTCAAAAATTTTCTAGCTTGTTACGTGTTGGTTAATTGGATTGATTGTATTTAGAAATTTATCAGTAATTAGCATATCTTGGCAGAAAATTTATTAAAATAAATAAATATGCAAGTAAATAAATCCCTGTGGCGCAAGACATAACGTGAATTTATGTAGAATAGGCTTTTTCTGAATAATAATAATAAAGTTTTGCTCGTCTGATATCACTTTTTTAATGCGAGGGTACACACACACACACACACACACACACACACACACACACACACACACACACACACACACACACACACACACAAATAAAACCCAGTATTAAGCACAATAAAACCCGGTATTAAACAGACCCACAATAAAACCCTATACCAGAATTATGTAAATCAGAAATATTTTAATGATATCGAAGGAAGTATTTCAGTGATGTTTTAGCTGTGTATGAAAATAATGCTTAAAAAAAAAAAAAAGATTTATACTGTATATACGAGATTTATATAGCTTAGGTTGCAACCGTAGTCGTTGTGGGTGGGTTGGGTTAAATACACTGGATATTAATGACTAGTGAATATTATACCGTAAGTAGCCTAATATTCTAATTTTACTTTGTTAAACATAATTCGTACTAAATATTATGCCATACATGTACTTAATATTATACCATACCGGTACTTGTACCTGTTATAGCATACCAGCACTTGTACTAAATGTCATACCAGACGTACTAAATGTTGTAGCATACTTGTACTAAATTTAATACCGAACTTTTATTAAATATTATACCATACTTGTACTAAATATTACACTGAACTTGTACTAAATTTTACGCCGAAATTAATATTACCCGAACTTGTACTAAATATCGTAGCACCGAATTTGTACTAAATATTACACCGAAATTGTACTAAATAACACCGAAATTGTACTAAATATTTCACCGAAATTGTACTAAATAACACCGAAATTGTACTGAATATTACAACATATCGATATTAAATATTACACAATACTTGCACTAAATATTACACCGAATTGTACCGAATGTTACATCGTATTGTGCTAAATATTACCGTATTTAATATTCTAGCTACACTGAATTTATATAACGAAATACGATAACATGAATAAATATAAATAAATCACTGCTACCATCGTGACCACTGAGCCTGTTACTGAGAATGAAAATGTACATGTGCTGGTGCTACATAGTACAGTAGGCTACGACTTAAAAATTTAGTACATTTACCCGTGCGAAGAGCGGGTATTAGGTTTTAGTGGACGTGTGTGTGTGTGTGTGTGTGTGTGTGTGTGTGTGTGTGTGTGTGTGAGAGAGAGAGAGAGAGAGAGCATTACAAAATTCTGTGTGTGTGTTTTCCGGGTACGGCTCAGTCTGCTGGTGTGGGCGTGAGTGACAGTGGGAGTAGATGAGTAAATGATGCAGGGTTGATACCGATAACACATGAGCAATCCCCTCAACACAAGATATCGCCCGCCGCGCCGAAGTGGAAGAGCGGCGTTATATATGGACAACCCTGTATTATTTATGTATATATATTTTTTCTGCCACTAGACGATTTTTTTTTTTTCAACCCCCTGATTGTGAAGGTTAAAATCAAAACCCCTCATTCTAATAGGCAACCGCTCCTAAAAAAAGAAAATGACGTCCTCGCTCTGAAAAGGTTAACTAAAACACACACACACACACACACACACACACACACACACACACACACACACACACACACCAATTACTTTAAAGTGTTGTGTTTAGGAACTTTTGGGAACTGATTTTTTTTCAGCACTGCAATTTTTCTTCCTTTCTTTATTCGGTGATGTCTTTATATTTAATAACTTTAAAATAATTGATTCCAACTATTTTAATTATTGCAATCCGGGCTTTATATACTGGCAGTGTTTTTTGTACGATATTCATTTATCTTTATCATTATCTTATTGTCATCGCCACAGTTTTAACTATCACCATCACTGTCATCATCACAGCCATCATTCTTTCCATAATCATCACCATCACCACCATTTTCTTCTTTGCCATCTTCATCGTCATCATCGTCATCATCCCCTTCACCACCACCACCACCCTCCTGTCCATCATCATCACCATCATCATCAACATATCCACGACAGACACCATTCTCTCCATCATCATCACCATCATCATCAACATATCCACCACAGACACCATTCTCTCCATCATCATCATCACCATCATCATCACTAAAGCTGCTTGTGGTGATGATGGAGCATTAGAACTGCATCTTTCCCCCTTCTTCATTTCTCCTTTCCTCTCCTCTGTCTTCCTTGATTCTTTCTTGTTTTCTTTATCTATTCATCTTCCCTGTTCTGTCAGTTTTTTCCTCCATCCCTTCCTATCATTCATTCATATTTCTCCTTCCTTCCCAAGTTCCCTTCATCTCTCTCTCTCTCTCTCCTTTAGCCCCACATCCGGCACTAATATATTTATAGGACACTAAACCTGGCAAGAAGATGGAGAGCGCGACCGACAACGAGGATATAGGGAAGATATATGGGAGTACTTTGTTATGAGGGAGGGAGTGTGTATGTGGGTTTATATAAGGGATGTGTACAGCATATGTGGGTTTATATAAGGTGTGTATATGTCGGTTTATATAAGGTTTGTATATGTGGGTTTATATGAGGTGTGTCTATGTGGGTTTACATGAGGTGTGTCTATGTGGGTTTATATGAGGTGTGTCTATGTGGGTTTATATGAGGTGTGTCTATGTGGGTTTATATGAGGTATGTATATGTGGGTTTATATGAGGTGTGTATATGTGGGTTTATATGAGGTGTGTATATGTGGGTTTATATGAGGTGTGTTTGTGAGTTTATATATGAGGTGTGTATATGTGGGTTTATATGAGGTGTGTCTATGTGGGTTTATATGAGGTGTGTATATGTGGGTTTATATGTGTACAGTATATGTGGGATTATATGAGGTGTGTATATGTGGGTTTATATGAGGTGTGTATATGTGGGTTTATATATGAGGTGTGTATATGTGGGTTTATGTAAGTGTACGTATGTGGGTTTATGAGGTGTGTATGTAGGTTTATATTAGAGGTTGTACGGTATGTGGGTTTATATATGAGGTGTGTATATGTGGGTTTATGTAAGGTGTATATACTGGCATGTGGGTTTATATAAAAGGGTGTATATGTGGGCTTATATAAGAGAGTGTATATGTGAGTTTATATAAGGTGAAATATGTGGGTTTATATAAGATGTGTGTACCGTATATGAGTTTATTTAAGGTTGTGTATATATGGGTTTATGTCAGAGGTGTGGATATGGAAATTTATATAAGGTATATGTGGGTTTATAGAAGAGGGTGTACATTATGTGGGTTTATATGAGGGTGTAATGTGGGTTTATACAAAGTGTATGGGTTTATAAGTGTATGTGTGGGTGTATTTCAGGTGTGTATATGTGGGTGTATTTAAGAGGATGTAACTTTAAGCTAAATAAAATCGTTTAAATGTAGTATGAATTAAATACGTATTTATCGTCTCTGCCCTGGGGAGCGGGGTAAAGAATACTTCCCCAATATCCCGTCTCATCGTAAGAGGCGACTGAAAGAGGCCTTTTTGTCTTCAGCCATTCTCTCCTTACCGTCCTCTTCTGCTCTTCTGTCCTACCTCTCTTCTTGATATTTCCTTGTTTCCTCCGGCCTTTATTTTCTTCTACAGTGCCATATAGCCATATAATGACCTGATGCTAATTCTTCAATATTCCTTCCTTGTCTATTGTTTTGTATTTCAGTCTGTTTATATATCTATCTGTTTGTCTGTCTATATCTGTATCTATCTGTGTTTGTATATCTATCCATCTGTGTGTCGATATCTGTCTATATTTTTCATTCTATCTGTGTCTGTCATCTGTTTGAGCACGTGTCTAATTGGGCCTAATTGTATTTGTCTACTGGTATCTGTCTGTCTATATTGCTATCTTTATATCTTTCAGTCTGTCCATCTTTATCTGCTATTCTGTGTATCTATCTGTTTATTCATTTGTTTGTATTTATCTATTCATCTGACCATATATCTATCTACCTATTTCCATCTACGGGTACCTGTCAGTCAGTAACTACCTTTTACTCTGTTTAATTTTGCCTTGTCTGTTTTCCTTATAGATATTAGCCTTCTATTTCAATTTCTTTTCCTCTGTTTTGATCATTACCATTGTTTTCTGCATTGTATTTTTTGTATTTTGATAATTGTATGTTTTATTTATTTTCTGTTCTTCCCTACGCTTTTTTTTTTATTTGGTCGTATTATTCTCTCTCTCTCTCTCTCTCTCTCTCTGAATTTCCCCCTACACACATTATCTTAACAGTCCAATCAGAGTCACTTCACTAATTAACAGGAAAGGTGATTGGACATTAGGTAATTACTTTTTTTATCACCCTGTACGTCTACAATTTTTTTTTTCTAGCTATCGGCTAATTAATATTCTCGGCCCATTTATTATTATTATTATTATTATCATTATCATTATTATTATTGCTGGTATTATTGTTTTTATTATTATTATTATTATTATTATTATAAAAGTTATTATTTTCATGCATCGGAAATGTTAGAAATTATGCCTACCAAAATTCCTTTATTTCCTTAACTGCTTCTCTTTGTAACTCTCCAGATTTTTTCCCCAAATTTCAACCTACAGCAGTTCATGTCCAGTTGTTATACAGGTAGATTTTTTTTTTTTTTTTTCGAATGAAGGACGCCTGTATTATATTGAAGTTTTTGATAGTGATTTCATTTGTCTTTCCATCCTGTGTTTACATTTTGTAAAACACACACACACACACACACACACACACACACACACACACACACACGAAAGCAGGTGATATATAACGGTATTGTAATTTCCTATTCGACTTCTGTAATTAATAAGCTTCCAAGATTAGTTTTATATAACCTGTACCGTATGTAATTAATTCTGTTAGGCTATTTTATTTTTTAATCTAAATGTTCTCTCTCTCTCTCTCTCTCTCTCTCTCTCTCTCTCTGTACTGTTTACACACAATAATGTCGTTCACGCATTTTCGTTTTGACCGCCATCTAGTTAGTGGAAATCACCTTATGGTTTAGATAATAATAGATTTTTAAAAGAATATCTGATTTTGGGCCTGTTCTTATGTAATCTTCTTCTTCTTCTTGTTATTATTACCAGGATTTTCTTTTATTATTCCCTGAAAATATCAGTTGATTTATAATTTTCATATATACAAGTAGAGATACCGGTACCCTGAGTAAACACACACAACTGAAATAATGCTAGTTTTTCATTTGATTGCCGTCCTGTCTGTGTTCCTCAAATAAACGTCAAATGTCCATCTATCTGTATACCGCTATCTATCTATCTATCTAGGTTTATCTATCTACTGTATAACCAGACGCCATGATCCCATAAGGAGTGTCCATTTGTCTTTGTTATTTTACGGGGAGTGACACTAACCCTCCGCCAACCCACTTGTTGACACGCGGGGAACACGTATGGGTTGGTTATATGGCTACCACCCAGCGTTGTAAATGGTTTCCTGGCTTACAGGAAACCATTAGGCTTGTCACCCAGTGTAAAGCCACCCGAAAAGGAAGGAAGAGTAATGAAAATTGAGAAGAAAGATGTGAGAAATAGGAAGAGGGGAGGGCAGACAAAAAAAAAAAAAAAAGAAAGAAAAAGAAAAAAAAAAGACAAAGGTGAAGGATGAAGTAGGCAGCACTACATCAAGGGAGTGGATGATGGTCACCACCGCGTACCACCCATGTCAAATATATCCCTCAAATTAAGTCCAGATAATATAGCTTTGTACGTGGGAAATTAGGGGGATAATATCTCCAGACGATTTTCTTCAGCTGAGGGGAGACTTTACAAACTGGAGGGGTTATTTAAAAGCTTCACAAACCCCCTATTTCACCAGTCTCCTAAGTTAAATAATCTGTTAGTAGCAAGACTAGTTTTAAAAAGCACGTCGTCGATATGAAGGGGTTAAAGGTGCCAGAAATTTTCTTCAGTCAAAATTAAATATATTCATCAAAATTTAATTCTTATTTAAATTTCCATTAGGGTATGTCGGATCCCGCATTTGACATTCTCTTCAGGTTATTAATTAGTCTGGATTAAAGCTTTTTCTTTTCCCTCCAGAAGATGAACAGAGGAAGGGAATGTTGAAAATTTCCCGTATTTGGCGAAGAATCATTCGTTCGAGTCGCTAAACTGTTAAGAAATAGGTAGAAAAAGATATTGAAAACTCTGTATTTGGGGGAAAAATGATTCGCGTCGCTAAACTGTTAAAAAATATCCCGTACTTGTCAGAGAATCATGCGTTCGAGTTGTTAAATTGTAAAACAAACAAACAAACAAACAAAAGGTTGAAAAATTCCCGTATTTGGGGAAGAATAAATCGTTGGAGTCGCTAAATTGCTAAAAAGGTAAAACAGTATTGAAAATTTCCTGTAATTGGCAAAGAATCATTCGACCGAGTTGCTAAATTGTCTATCTATCTATCTATCTATAGCCCGACGCCCTAATCCCGCAAAGGGTGGCCGCAGACAAAACGCCTCCAAGTCGCACTGTCACCCACCATTTGACTACCCTCCCCCCAACTCACCCCCCCCTCCCTCATATACCTCTCAACTCCATCTCTCCACCTCATCCTCGGTCTACTCCTCCCTCTCCCTCCCTCCACCTCACCTTCATTCTCCATTCTCTCCACATGTCCAAACCACCTCAGTGTATTCTCCTAATCTTCTCAACCACATCCACATCCACCCCACAACGTTCCTTCACTTCTTCATTCGTCAACCTGTCCCTCCACGTCACTCCACATGCTCCTCTCAAGTAACTCATTTCCACTGCTCTCACTCTTGACTTGTTCCCCTCTTGCAAGGTCCACGCCTCGCTTCCATACGTCAGGGTAGGGATCACAATACTCTCATGCAGTGACTTCTTAACTTCCATACTCACGTCCCTATTTCTCATCACTGCTTTCAGTGTACCAACAACCTTCCTTCCCTGCTGTACCCTTTCACGCATTTCATCCCCCAAGGTTCCATCCTTACTCATCACACTACCCAAGTACTTGAATGCACTCACATTCTCCATATCCTCACCATCCAACCTCACTGCACACTTTGTGACTTCATTCCTCTCAAACACCATAACTTTACTTTTGTTTACATTAACTTTCAGATTCCTCCTCCTACACACTGTCCCAAATTCATTCACCAAACCTTGCAACTCCCATTCATCTTCACTCAACAATACTGTATCATCAGCAAACAGCAACACCGGAATCTTCCAAATCTCACCCTCATTCATTAGAGCCACCCCCACATCCACTGCCCTACCCTGCACCTCCTTTACAACCCCATCCATGTATATATTAAACAGCCATGGAGACATCACACAACCCTGTTTCAGTCCCACATTGAGATCAAAGAACTCACTCAGCTCACCATCCACTCGCACCGTAGCTATATAAAAAAAAAAAAAAAAAAATCGTATTTGGCAAAGAATCATTCGTTCGAGTTGCTAAATTGTGAACCAAGAAGGACCTTAAAGAAAGGAACGTCCGATTTTAACTACTTTTAAATGAAGTTAGTGTCTCATTTGACCTCCAGTATATCAAGCTGGGTCCTGGAATTGTTGACATTGTTACGACGAAATTTTTTCTTGTTGAGTAAAGTGTTTAAGAATTCTTCATATCTGGTACGTTGTGTGATGCAGAATTGAGATAGCATTGAATTTATTATATTATTGTTATTATTATTATTATTATTATTATTTATTTGTAAGTTCATTAAAGGAATGGATGATGATGGTGGTGATGATGTTGTAAATGCAGTATATTCATGTAGTCATCGTTGTCTCAGCCGTCCAAACAAACGTGCATCCAACGTTATATTCTTCCCGAGGACTCGAAGTATTGATTAGTGTTGATTCAGGTGATTAAGCGGTTCCAGTTTTGTTTGATACGTTGTGTATTCGAAAAAGAGAAGACGAAATGTAAATATAGCCTCTTCCTGGAGAAGTCAGCGTCTATCGATCGTCATCTTGTCAAGAAAAGCATCCATGTTTAAATTTTTCCGGAAATGTTGATAAGCTGAGAGCCAAGTGGCAAACTGGTTATCATTTTCATTTTTTATCCATTGTTTTTGAAAGCCACAAAATTCCCATACCGTTAAGAAAAAAAAAAAAAAAAAGACGAACGGCATTTAAATGTTTGTTTGGAGAAGTGGCGTCTTGTTTTATCGCTGTGTTGTCAGACGAACTCTCAGATTTATTTATGCTCTCTCGGGCGGGAAATTAATTGGTTCTGGGACATTCCGCAGGCTGGAGATGAAAGAGAATATTTCCGGCAGCGGGAGATAGAGCCCGGACATGGTAAACAAGCGATGAAAAGGCTGAACGAATTTCAGAAGTGGGTGTGTGGGCTCTCATTTGAATACAAGTCTGGTCGCGTTCCTCCCTGTCCTTCCCACCCCACCCCCTGTTTTGTTGATTTTTTTTTTTTTTTTTGGCCACCTGAGAATGGGATAGATACATCTTTATTAATATTATTATTATTATTATTAAACGGATGCTCTTTTTAAAATTGTGGCTTATTGGAATTTAACTGGCACTTTTATTTATTTGATATTTTGCTGCAAATAATTTAATGAACTTTATCCTGTTGGTGCTTTCTTCTCTCAACGCTTCCTGTTTTGTTAAATTTCGACGCGCGAGAATGGGATATATGCCATTTTTATTATACGGATGCTCTTCTTAGCATATCCAATGTTTTTCATTAAGTTCAACAGTGTGGCAGCCTGAGAATACGGTACTTCCGGTATTTCTTGATAAAAATGTTAGTGAATTGGTGAATGCTTGTTGCCGCCATCCATAATATGCCTGCTGTTATTATTATTATTATTATTATTATTATTATTATTATTATTATTATTGCTATTATTATTATTATTATTATTATTATTATATTGTTGTTATTGCTGTTATTATTATTATTATATTGTTATTGCTGTTATTATTATTATTATTATTATTATTATTATTATTACCGGTATGGTTGTTGTTGCTATATTTTCATTATAACAAACCTGCAGCGTGTTCCATAACAGTAACAAGGAACAACAACAGCAGTAACAAAAACATGGACACTTCAGCCAAACAAATAAACCACACCGCATTCATATCCTCCCTCACACACCAACTTCCCTCTCCACCAACTTCACTGCAAAACTGTGGCCAACTTTACCATAGAGAGGAGAGGAGAGGAAGTTCAGTGGAAAAATGTTGGTTAGATTTTTGTTTTGAAGGCTTGTGATTGGACGGTGATTATGATGATGGGGGTGGTGTTGGTGGTAAGGTTATTGGTGATGATGATGATGATGGTGAGGGAGGAGGAGGAGGAGGAAGGTTATGGTGGTGTTGAGGATATTGATGATGGTGGTGGTGGTGAGGGAGGAGGAGGAGGATGATAGTGGTGATGAGGATATTGATGATGATGG
>NC_137030.1:4639403-4641903 GCF_032717465.1 Coenobita brevimanus | reverse complement strand
ACCAGTCTGTCAATATACCAACCTATGTGTCTTTTAATCCATCTATCTATCTGTCTCTGTCAATCTATCTGTATCTGTGAGTGTTTTGTGCTGTATCTATCTCTATTTGTATTTATTTATTTGTTTTCGTGTGAAGGCAATAGTCTTGTCTTGCTTTAATCCAACAGCTTTCAAAATCTTAGGTAATATTTCGAGAAGTTTGTTGGGC
This sequence comes from Coenobita brevimanus, assembly GCF_032717465.1. Taxonomy (NCBI): domain Eukaryota; kingdom Metazoa; phylum Arthropoda; class Malacostraca; order Decapoda; family Coenobitidae; genus Coenobita; species Coenobita brevimanus. The sequence continues at coordinate 4,641,695 of NC_137030.1, read as the reverse complement.
TTCCACCATCGCAGTTGTGGTTTTCAAAAAATGTTCATTGTTTCATTGTTTATAGAAAAAAGGGAATCATTATTAATATCCACTAATCAACAGTAAATACCTAAGCAGTGAAAGTGATTGTTAAGAAATGTGAATATATTTTTTTTTCCATTATGAGTTTGCTTGACGTCATTCTTGCTCTATTTTATAGCGTAATTTTATCATCCCTTAGGGAGTTGTCTAGTAGTGCAGGGGTTAAGGACGGCTGCCTGTCACCTCTGCAGTTAGTCTCTCCCTGGCTGAATATTCGTATGATGGTAAAAGAATGAAATAAGAAAGACATACTACAACAGACGGCTGAGAGAGGTGACGTGCCACAAAAGTCCTCTTCCTCCTTCTCCTCCTCTTCCTCCTCCTCCTTCGCTTCTTCCTCCTCCTCCTCCTCCTCCTCCTCCTCCTCCTCCACCACTTACTGGCATTTTACAAGGAGACGTGGAGGAGGAGAGGATGTTGAAAGGTGGATGAGAGGAGATTCAGGTGTCCATCTATCTTGTATAAGTTGGTGGGTAAAATGAGTACGTTAATTTGCTTAACACCTAGGCCAGGTAACTGTGGTAACCTGGATGATACAGTGGCCATGCACACCTGAATAGTGATTGAATAACCCGTCACAGGCTCGAAGGATTAAGTTAGAGATGAGCATCGTGGTTAATCCTCTCGTGGCGTCTGCTCCCACCTTCACCTTCTCTGAGGGAGGAAAATACACGTCAGCCATTGACCAAAAACGCTGCAGAGAAAATTGGCCCTTGTGTTCCCGTGCCCATAGAGGCGATTTTGATGTGGGGAGGAGAGGGTGACTGAAAGGGATGGGTATTGATTATTGTAGGGAGAGAGAGAGAGAGAGAGAGAGAGAGAGTCAGTCCATTTGAGTCACTTAAGGTATTGGAAATAAAAATAAAAATAAATAGATAAGATGCTAGATAGATAGATAACGAGGTAGCCCATATCTATCAGTCTCTGTCTCTGTCTCTCTCTCTTAATCTACGTATCTGTTTGTCTACATATATATATTTTTTGTATGTCCGTCCACCTACTTATTTCCATCTATTAATTCTCTCTCTCTCTCTCTCTCTCTCAGTGATTATTAAAAGACCCTCAGAGGGCTATGAAAAGGAGGAGGGAGGGAGGAAGAAGAGGGTGGGAGAGAGGGACAGAGGAGAGCAAGGGAGATGAGTGGGAGGGTGAAAGATAGAGGAAGGGAGGAAGGTTGTGAAAGAGAAGAGAGAGAGAGAGAGAGAGAGAGAGAGAGAAAGGGGGAGAGGGGTTGAGGGAAGAAGAGAGGAAAGGGAGGGTGGAAGAGAAGAGAGAGGAGGGGAGGGGATGGAGGGAGGAAAAAGAGGATGGGAGGAAAGATGAGAGAGAGAAGGGGGAGATGTGGAGAGGGAAGAAGAAAAATGAAGGAACTTTTGTATAGACGGAAGGAAAAATGAAGGAGGGAGAAAGGAAGGAAGGGATGGAGAGAGAGTGAGTGAAACGGAGGTAGAGAAGGAGAATAGGTGAAGGAAGTGAAGATACTGAGAAAAAAAGAGAGGGAGAGAGGAGTAAATAATGTAACCGGATGCTCTCTCCCTCCCTGACACACACACACACACACACACACACACACACACACACACACAATTACCCTCTTAGTAAAATCCCAGCCTAAAATCCCTAATAACTTACTAATGACCAATCTATCTTTTTTCCCCTGTCTGAAAGTTAGTCTCCCGGGTAATGACTCTCGCCCACTTCATTATAACTCCTGTCTCGTTGGATCTCGTCAAGCTCTCGTAAATTCTCGCGTTTTTTGGGTCACGTCCTATCTGGGTTTTTCTCGTCTCCTCCTGTCTCGCATCTTCTCGTTGAATCTCATCTTGTCTCGTAAATTCTTGTTTTTTTGGTCTCGTCTTATGTCGCCTTGTCTCGTTTTAAAGGTCTCGTAAATTCTTGTTTTTTTAGTCTCGTCTTATCTCGTCTTGGGTTTCGTGAATTCTCTCTTTCTTTGGTCTCGTGTTTTCTCGTTTTTTAGGGTCTCACAAATTTTCGCTTTCTTTTTTTTTGTCTCGTCCTATTTCGCCCTTTTTTTTGGGGGGGGGGGGCTGGTGTTTTCTCGTATTTTCCTATCTAGGGTGAGTTTTTTTTATCAGTTGTAAGATTTTTTGTTTTTCTGAGTAATATATTTTTTCTCGTTTTTTGTATCATTAATTTTTATTTTGTTTCTCGCATATATTTATCTCCCAGTTTTTCTCATTTATTTTCCATTATTCTGTT
>NC_137030.1:4624403-4634403 GCF_032717465.1 Coenobita brevimanus | reverse complement strand
GTGTGTGTGTGTGTGTGTGTGTGTGTTTTATGTGTAAGTGTTATGTGTATGTGTGAGTGCGTGTGTGTATGTGGTGTGTTTGTGTGGTGTGTGTGTGTGTGTGTGTGTGTGTGTGTGTGTGTGTGTGTGTTATGCTTATTAGAGTAATCATGAGACGGGATTAATATGGCGTTTATCTCAGTCTAGCCACCTTATCTTTCTTATTTCAAATTACCGGTGATAAGGGGATGGTAAATAAGGTAATTAAGAGAAGTCATTAATGTGGTGATTATCCCTTAATGTATTCAGTGTGTTCGCCCCCTTGTCAATCTTTTTTAATGTCTCTCTATCATCCTTTTTCATCTATGTCATCCGTTTTATATACCGGTATGCATCTTACACCTTGTCTCTTAAATGATATCATGGGGTGAAGTTATAGATACAGGCATGTGAAATACAACAGAATAAAAATAATAATAATAGTAGTAGTAGTAATAATAATAATGATAATAATAATAATAATAATAATAATGACTAATATAATAATAATAATAATAATAATAATGCCGTAATAATAGTAATAATAATAATAATAATAATAGTGATAATAACAACATTAATAATAGTAGTAGTAGCAGTGATAATGGAAACAATCATAACTAATGATAATAACAATAATAATAATAATAATAATAATAACAATAATAATAATAATAATAAAATCCAGAGATCCGGCTACGCTTCCATGTATTGTTTATTTAAAACTTCAAAATCCCCGGCTTCATTTCACAGACAGAAAATCCACATGTTTTTTTTATTAGGCTTATTAAATCTGGAGAGAGAGAGAGAGAGAGGTCCATGATTGCCAGTTTGATAAAAAGGGGGGAGGGGGAGGTTTTTCGTGTAGTTATTTATTTAGTTATTTATTTGCAGGATGGATAGCGAGAGTAGAGCCTTTTCCTGTCTTTCGTCCTGTCAAAAAAAATTCTCTCTCTCTCTCTCTCTCTCTCTCTCTCTGTCGTGTGTGTACCGGTATAGATGTATATTTATCAGTCTGTCTGTCTCTTTAAGTCTTTATCTTTCTATCCGTCTGTAGCTCTATCTGTCTATCTATCTATCTATATGTCGGTTTTCCGGAATGTATCTCTGTTTACGGAATCTGTCTGTCTGCCCATCTATCCATCCATCCATCCATCCATACACTCATCCAGCCGCCCACCCATGTGTATATCAATCTATCTATGTACCGTATTATGTATTTATCTATCCGTCCATCTATATATATGTACGGTACTTCAGCATCCCGTATATGCTGTATATGTAAATTTTTCTCTGCTGCTTCCTAACAACCCGCCAAAGTAATAATACTGTATACTCAAGACCGCGGACCCACGTTCTCATATTTTACCTCCCACGCTATGCTTTTTATTATACTTTTTTACTTTTATTATACTTCGATTATTCATTTACTATACTTTTATTGTTATATTGTGGGCTGGTTTGGGACCTTTTTAGACTAAATTTTTAAGACCATACTTAGTGACAGAACAAAAGGTCCCTTGTAACTCAGGAAACCACTCTGTATGTGCGCTCTCAGCTGGATCATTGCTCGCCCTTGTGGAGTGGATGTGGAGAGGTTACACTAAAACAACTGTACAAAATTAAGAACAAAGCTGTAAGAATTATTAATAACCCTGCAGTTACAAATATACTACCTCCCCTACAAGTAAGGAGGAATGTTGCCTCCCATGCATTATTTTACAGATGCTTTTATGGCAAATGCCCAGACAAAGTTGCATCCATTGTGCCACATCTCTACGTATGAATATATTAAGAAATTCTATTAAAAAATCGCAGTGTAAAAGTGAAGCCATTTCTTAAAAAAAAAAAAGAGAAAAGGCTAGTGAACGTGTGAATTTTTTTTTGATAAATGCTCAGGGTGTGTATGTGTGAGAGAGAGAGAGAGAGAGAGAGAAAGAGAGAGGGTGTGAGAGGAGAGGGTGAGATTGGATGAGAAAGAGACGAGATAGGAAAGGGAGAGAGGAAGGAAAAATGATGATGAAGAGTGAGGGAGAGGATGCTGGCTGGAGAGAGAGAGAGAGGGAGAGGGTGTGAAAGGAGAGGGTGAGATTGGATGTGAAAGAAAGGAGATAGGAAAGTGAGAGAAGTAAAAATGATGATGAAGAGTGAGGGAGAGGTTGCTGGTTGTAGGGAGAGAGAGAGAGAGATTGTAGTAAATTGGAGATGACGTGAGAGGAGAGAGAGAAAGAGGGGAGGAAGGAGAGAGAAATGGAAACATGCATGGTTGGTTGGAGGGAGGGAAAACAGGAAGGAAGGAAAGGAGGAAGAACAGGAAGGAAGGAAGGAAGGAAGGGAAGAAAAACAGGAGGGAAAGAAGGAAGGAAGGAAGGACATGATAATAGGAAAGCAGAAGGGAAAAAGATAAGGAAGGAAGGAGAGTAGGAATGATTAAAGGAAGAGACGGAGGAAAAAAGAAGGGGAAGAAGGAAAGCAACAAATGAATGGCATTGTGAAAAGTAAAAGAATGAACAGACAAAAGAGAGGTGACTGGAAGAAAACAAACCAGGCAGAAAGAATGAAGGAAGGATGAAGAGTATGGAAAGCAAGAGAATAAATGAACGAAAGAAGGAAGGAGATGCAGAATAAAATGAAGGAAGGAGGTAAAGATAGAAGAGCAGGTAAGGAACGATGTAAAGAAAGGTAGGAAAGACGAAAAAAAAAAATTGAGGATACTAGGAAAGAGAGAATAAAAGAAAGAATAAAGAAATATAACAGGAAAATGTAAGGAAAAATAAAGTAAGATAGAATAGTAAGAAAGAGATTTTAAAAAAAGAGAAAGGAAGGATGGATGAAAAGAAGAGAAAAAGATGAAAGGCAGGAAGCAAAAGGAGACGATTTTCAAAATAGAGCAATTCATTGAAGTTTGTGTGTGTGTGTGTGTGTGTGTGTGAGAGAGAGAGAGAGTGTGAGAGAGAGAGCGGAGGGGAGAGGGAGTAGTATATGGTGTGAGTTTTTATGATATGGTATGTGTGTGTGTGTGTGTGTGTGTGTGTGTGTGTGTGTGTGTGTGTGTGTGTGTGTGTGTGTGAGAAAGAGGGAGAGGGGGGGAGGGAGAGGGAGTAGTGTATGGTGTTAGTTTTTATGATGGTGTGTGTGTGTGTGTGTGTATACGAAAGAGAGAGAGAGAGAATTAAATATGTAGAAATATAGCTTCAGAATTTCACAAAACATTAGTCTCTTGGCCATATTTTATTAAGATGAAGATGATGATGTCCTTTGCTTCAGGTTTTACAAGTACGGTCTTAGTATGGTTCTCTCTCTCTCTCTCTCTCTCTCTCTCTCTCTCTCTCACTATTTCCGCCAAGCATCCTGCAGTCTCCTCTCCCATTATTTCTGCCCCACTCACCCCCCCCTCCTCTCTCTCTCTCTCTCTCTCTCGTTATGTTTAGATGGCGTGTGTTCACCTGTATCTACACACACACACACACAAATACACATATGCACACTCACGCGTACATGCATACAAACGCACACTTCAGGTCTGTCTGTTTATCTATCTATCTGTCTATCGTTCTGTGTATGTCCGTCTGTCTGTCTGCTGTCGTTCATTAGGCTATACACAGTCACAGATAGTCAACGCGGACTCTCTCTCTCTCTCTCTCTCTCTCTCTCTCAGTGCAGTAATGGTGATGTGCCCTCTCGTAGATTAAAGCAAATGGAGCGAGAAGGCTGAGAGAGAGGAATATTTTGGTCTTGCTTTTCGCTTTAATTTCTCTCTCTTTTCTCCGGCTGTCTCTTTCTGTCTCTCTTTATGACAGTCCCCCCTTCTTTATTTTCTTTTTTTCCTCCATTTGTTTTCTTTCATTATTTTTCTCATTTATCTCTTGATTTCGGTGACATTATTATTATTATTATTATTATTATTATTATTATTATTGTTATTAGTTATCATTTTATTTATTTATTACTAATCTTATGTTGTTTAGTTGTTTGAATAGGACTTATCTTCCTACTACTACTAATGCTACTATATTTTTATTCATTTATTGTATTTATTTTATTTATATTTGTCCTTTAAGAATTCTTTAGGTACATAAATTTGTGTCTGGTTGCTGTCTATCTTATGAAACTTCCCTTACTATGTTTTGCTAATTTTTTATTGATTTTCGATAATTTTTTTGTTTTGGGTAGAGGTGAGTGAGGAGAGAGCATATATTCTATTTATATTTGTTTTAATAATTACTTTTTTATTTATCTACTTGCTCCCTATCCTATAAAATTTCCCCGAAGTTTTTTTTTTTTTCGTTTTGTCCTATCCTTTTCTTTATGTGTTGGGTTGGGTGTAGAATGGTTTGTAAAGACTAGTATGTCTGTGTGTGTTTCTCTCTCTCTCTCTCTCTCTCTCTCTCTCTCTCAGTACCTTGGACCCTAGCACAATATCGCTAGATTTTCTCTATTCGTCCTCCTGTCATGCCCTTTTGTTTCTCTCTCTCTCTCTCTCTCTTTCTCTCTCTTCCTCTTCCCCTCATCTCTGTCTTCCTCTTCCTCTGCTCTCTTTTCTTCAGCCCTCCCTCCCCCTTCCTTCTCATTCTTTCCTTCCTCCTCGTCCTCCTCCTCCTCATTTAAAGAGACGTGTTTCACTGACCCATCGTGCTGGTACCTCGATCCTCTCTCTCTCTCTCTCTCTCTGTCTCTCTCTCTCTCTCTCAAATAGCAATGGAGCTTAAGGAGAGAGAGAGAGAGTAGATAGGACGAGAGGGGAGGGGAGAGGAAACGAAGAAGGAGGAGAGAAGGGGCGAGAAACATGTCCGATCTCAGAGTTACATAGATACACAGACCACACAGACTTAGAGCTCCACAGTAGGTGATCCTTCCTTGATATTATGATGATGATGATGATGATGATGGTGGTGTGGTGGTGGTGGTGGTTGTAATGGTGGTGATGATGGTGGTGTTGGTGATGATGATGGTGGTGGTGGTGATGGTGATGGTGATGATGGTGGTGGTGGTGATGATATTGGTGATGGTGGTGATGATGGTGGTGGTAGTGGTGATGGTGGTAGTGGTGATGATGGTGGTGGTGGTGGTGGTGGTGATACTGTTGATGGTGTCGTATACTGGCTATACGTATCGTCATAAAAGAAATCCAGTTTAATGATGTATAAGGAAGCGCCAGTAATGAGAGAGAGATAGAGAGAGATTTTATTGTACACCTCTATCGTTTTTATTCTCTGTCTCTGTCTGTCTGTTTGTCTGTCTGTCTGTCTGTCTGTCTCTCTCTCTCTCTCTCTCAGGACAATGCGATCACTTTGCCAGTCTCTGAGAAGGGAGATAGCAAACCAATCGCATAATTCTCTCTCTCTCTCTCTCTCTCTCTCTCTCTCTCTCTCTCACACACACACACACACACACACACACACACACACACACACACACACACACACAGAGATGCATAGAAACAAATATTCAGGCAAGCAGAAAGATATAGATAGATAAATAGATAGATAGATTAATGGTCGGTAGGTAGGTAAGTACTCGTAGGTAGATTGACAAGTAGGTAGATAGATAGATAGATACTCAATAGATTGATAGATAAATAGATAGTTATATAGACAAGTACAGGAGATACAGTAGATAGCGAGGTATTTAGGTGGATGAGTAATATTTCAGTTATTGGATATAGGTAAATAGACTGATGGATAGATAGAGACAGATGGATAGATAGATAGACAGATGAATGGATAAATAGATAGAATGGCGGATAGACAGACAAATAGATAGAAACATATAGTATTTTTTAACCTTCATAAATAAAATCCCAGTATGCTAATCACTTAATAGATGTCCATTCTTTTATCTTGTGATTTTAGATAGATAGATAGATAGATAGGAAGATAGATAGGTAGGTGAGTAGGTAGGTAAGTAAGTAGGATAGATAGACGTACTTTAGTCGGTGGGTAGGTAGGTAGGTAAGTAGGATAGATAGATAGACATACTTTGGTAGGTGGGTAGGTAGGTAGGTAAGTAGGATAGATAGACATACTTTGGTAGGTGGGTAGGTAAGATAGATAGATCAATGGATAGATAGATGGACACTCTGGTAGGTGGGTAGGTAAGTAGGATGGATAGATCGATGGATAGATAGATAGACATACGTAGGTAGGTGGGTTAGTAGGATAGATAGATCGATGGGTAGATAGATAGACATACGTAGGTAGGTACGAGTAAGTCGGACAGATAGATCGATGGATAGATAGACAGACATACGTAGGTAGGTAGGGACGGAGGTGGGAAGGTTGGTAAGTTGGTGGGTAGACAGGTAGGAAAGTAGGTAGGTACGAGTAAGTAGGATGGATGGATAGATAGATAGACATACGTAGGTAGGTAAGACAGATCGATGAAGAAATAGATAGACAGGTAGGTAGGTACGATAGATACATAGATGGGTAGATAGACGGACTGTTAAGTAGGATAGATAATAGACATAGGTAGGTAGGTATACAGATAGACAGACAGAGAGGGACAGACTGATAGATAGATAGATAGATAGATAACCAGAAATGAAAATAGATAGTACTGATAAGCCTGAGTAATTTAAAATCCCAATATGACTAGACTTTTCATTTTATTGTCGCTCTCTCATCTGCTTTCGGACGTGTCATAATTCTTCGTCCAAATTAATGCATATTCCCCGTAAAAGGCCCATTAAAACTACGGCAGCCGAACGAAACTAGTGAGGAGTGAACGAAAAATAAAGAGAATGAGGGGGTAGTTTTAGGATTTTGGAGAGAGAGAGAGAGAGAGAGAGAGAGAGAGAACCCTTCGTGTGAGGCAACCAAATCCATCTCTCTCCACTCTCACATAATTCCCTTGTCGGTGATTCTCTCTCTCTCTCTCTCTCTCTCTCTCTCTCTCTCTAACATATTCACTAGGCTATTTACCGTCTTATCGCTGCCTCATTTTTCTGACTAAATCACATCATTCTCTCTCTCTCTCTCTCTCTCTCTCTCTCTCTCTCTCACACACACACACACACACACACACACACACACACACACACACACACACACACACACATAATCCCACTGTTTCATGCCAGCTTTTTTCTGACACACCTGACTCTCTCTCTCTCTCTCTCTCTCTCTCTCTCTCTCACACACACACACACACACACACACACACACACACACACACACACACACACACATAATCCCACTGTTTCATGCCAGCTTTTTTCTGACACATCTGACTCTCTCTCTCTCTCTCTCTCTCTCTCTCTCTCTCTCACACACACACACACACACACACACACACACACACACACACACACACACAATCCCACTGTTTCATGCCAGCTTTTTTCTGACACACCTGACTCTCTCTCTCTCTCTCTCTCTCTCTCTCTCACACACACACACACACACACACACACACACACACACACACACACACACACACACACACACACTCTCTTTTTCCCTCGCTCTTTTCGTCATCCTCTTTGCTCTCTTTTATGTTCCCATTTTCTCACTCTCTCACAAATCCCAGTCATGGTAGTCACATTGCTCTCTCACACGTCTTTTCTCTCTCTCTCTCTCTCTTTCTCTCTTTGTTTGTCTGTGATGGTCTGTCTTTCTGTCTGTCTTTCCGTCTGCCTGTCTGTTTATCTGTCTGTCTTTCTCATAGGCTTGCATCCCTTCCTTTGTCTCTGTGTCTGTCTGTCTCTCTCTATCTGTCTGTCTGTTTGTCTCATAGGCTTTGCTTTTCTCCCTTTGCCTCTGTCTATCTCTCTGCCTCTGTGTCTGTCTTCCTGTCTGTGTCTGTCTGTCTGTCTCTTTCATAGGCTTGCATTCCTCCTTTTGACTCATTCTCCATGTCTGTCTGTCTATCTATCTATTTTTCTGTCTGTCAGTGTATATATCTATCTACTTCTCTATCCCTTTATCAGTGGATTGATCTGTTAATCTACTCATCTTGCATGCCTGGTATTAAACTTTCATTCTCTCTCTCTCTCTGTGAAATATTCCATCCACTCTTAAAACACCAAATAAAGTTCCATGTAAACTAATTGTGTGTGTGTCAGTAATGGCTGTGTACGTTTTTAGTAGTTTTAGTTATTACGTCATTTTCATTATTGTTATCTTCATTATCATTATTGCTATTATTATTTGTATCATCTTTATCGACTTTATCATAATCACTTCCACCACCTCGGTCATCAGTACAATAACCACCACTACCACACCACCACCACCACCATCATCATCATCATCATTCCCCCAAATAAGTCACCATTACTGCTTCCAGAGAATTTTGACCTTACACAATATTTACAATAATTCCACTCATATATTTGTATTTCATAGCCAGCAAAATGAGGTTGAAAAAATAAATAACATCAGTTTTTATCTTAATGACCGTTAGATGGGGTTATTTGGGAGTTAATGACGTACTGACCAACGTTAAATATGTGGAAATTATTTTGCGTTATTTTAGGCTACTTGGGTATGAAGGGTTCTGTGGAAAGTAATCTCTCTCTCTCTCTCTCTCTCTCTCTCTCTCACCCCACCACCACAGTATGTGATATATGGCAGGTAATATCCGCAAAGTTTTTCCATTAAGCTCGCTATTCTCTCTCTCTCTCTCTCTCTCTCTCTCTCTCTCTCTCTCTCTCTCTCTCTCTCTCTCTCTCTCTCTCAAATTTTAGTGTAGTGATAAAATGTTCTAAATATCGAGACTTAGTAACCTAGCCCCGGGCCCGTACGCTCCTGATAAACAAAAAAATAAAGAAATAAGTAAAGGACTGAATAATAGATACCGGTAAATGTAATAATATGATATAGATAATTTTTCATAATATTTCGTCGCTGTGATGGCTTTTATTATTATTATTATTTTTTTGTCTATTCTGAAAATATTGAAGGATTATATTTTTTCTTAATATTTCCAGTGCTATATATAATACTTTGTGCTGAAAATTAAAATGCTGTACAGTATAGGCGACTTTGAACCACTGGAAATAATTATGTGACTTTTATTAACTGGGTATGTAGAGTGATTTTGAAATGAAGGTGAGGTTGCGATGGTAATGAATTAAAGTGACTGGAGACAGGCATACAAACGGACAGACAGACAGATAGTTAAACAGATAGATAGATCGAGTCAGATGATAGGGAATACGATAGATAGATAGGTAGATAAAGACAAACACACAGACAGATAGAGAATATTGATAAGTATATATTCGTTACTTTTATCATTATTATTTCTCTCCAAGTCACTATCTTTTACTAATAATTTTCTGTCCATCCTCCAACTCAATTAACATTTTCTTTATTTTCCCTTTTTTTCTTTCCCGCTTCCAATTTTCTTGCTCGAGTTTGGGCCATTGTCTTGCTTAATCAGGCTTCCTTTGTCCACTTAATTATTTTCTTATCTCTTTAACTTAACTTCTTCACTCTTTATTTCTTTTTATTGAATTAAAATTTGCTTTTCTTTTGGTTTGTGTCTGTATGTTTTTGTCTCTCTGTCTGTCTGTCTGTCTGTCTGTCTCTCTCTCTCTCTCATACTTTATAGTTTTCCGTGGCGTCATTTTTATTGCTCTCTCTCTCTCTCTCTCTCTCTCTCTCTCTCTCTCTCTCTCTCTCTCTCTCTCTCTCTCTCTCTCTCTCTCTCTCTCATTATATTTTATAGTCTTCAGTGGCGTCATTTTTAATGTTTTCTGATTTATCACGTTTCTCTCTCTCTCTCTCTCTCTCTCTCTCTCTCTCTCTCTCTCTCTCTCGTATTGGTAGAATAATGAATTTCTCTATGAGTTAGCGAGCTCCCAGAAAGGACCCGGTGAGGTAAATGAGTTATTGAAAATGTGAAATTGGATTTTGTGGGTAATACTTTTTGGTTTTATTTATTTTTTTACTTTTGGTTTCTATAATAGATGTCTCTGCGTAGCGGTATGTCTATATGTTTATTCATTTTATTTATTTCTCAGTATTTTTGTTTT
>NC_137030.1:4609403-4619403 GCF_032717465.1 Coenobita brevimanus | reverse complement strand
GCGTAATAATTGGATGTGATGATAAATTGGGCGTAATAATTGGATGTGATGATAAATTGGGCGTAATAATTGGATGTGATGATAAATTGGGCGTAATAATTGGACGTGATGGTAAATTGGGCGTAATAATTGGATGTGGCGATAAATTGGGCGTAATAATTGGACTTGATGATAAATTGGGCGTATTAATTGAACATGGCGATAAATTGGGCGTAATAATTGGACATGGCGATAAATTGGGCGTAATATTTTCGTGATAGGCTGAATTGGACGTAAATTTGGGGTTAGTGGAAAATTTTAGTGTAATTGGCAAGTGTTAAGAATATAATAAGAAATGAAGGGAGGAAGACAAGAAAGAAGGAAATTGGAGAGAAAGAGCAAAGAAAAAAATAAAAGAGAAAAGGAAAGGAAAAAGATGGAAGGAATGAAGACAGAGAGAAAGGAACACAAAAGAAAGAAGGAAAAATGGAAATAAAAAGGGAAAAGAAGAAGAGAAAGATGAAAGAAGACGAAAGGAATGAAGGAAAAAGATTAAGAGAGAGAGAGAGAGAGTTAAAAAATAGAGTGAAACCTAAAAGAAATAAGGTTGGAAAGCAGAAATAAACAAAGATAAGTAAAGAAGGAAGGAAACTGAGGTGTGAAGTAAGGGAAATTGGACATCTAAGAATTGGCCACTCCAGCAGAGTGCGCCCAATGTCGAACGTGAGGCGGGTGCGTGGAGTTATTCGGCCGTGGGATTGGACGAGAGAGAGAGAGAGAGAAGGAACGATAAGACAGAAAGTTTGTGAAAGTAAGAAGGAATAATGAGAAAAGGAATGGAAGAAAAAAAGGGAAAAATCAGAGACAGGAAGAAAGGAGTGAAAATTGTAAGAGACAGGAAAGAAAGAAAAAAGAAAAGAAGAAAGACAAGAAGTAAGAAAAAGAAGCAGATAGCAAAAGTAGAACGAAGAAACACACACACACACACACACACACACACACACACACACACACACACACACACACACACACAAGTAAAAAGGAACCAAAGGCTAGAAACCCGCAACTTGTTCCCTCCAAGAAAAATAAAAACAAGATAATGGAGAGCCAAATTCAAGATCCGTTCGAGATGCCTGGACACACTGCGTTTAAAGGACTGAAGGTTGGGTCATGTTGATTATACAGTGCTACTCAGATAAGAACGAGGCGTGTCTCTCTAGTATTAAATGTAGGGATTGAGTAGCCTAGCCCTGGAAGCTCCTAGTGGAAGAAAAAAAAAGATGATACCTGTAGATGGGTAGGATTATCTGTATATGGTATGTTCATCTATCAGTTAGTGTTTATTAATCCATTAGTCTACCCACTTATCCATCAAGGTGTGTGTGTGTGTGTGTGTGTGTGTGTGTGTGTGTGTGTGTGTGTGTGTGTGTGTGTATGTAAAATTATATTACTTTCACCATCTATTTCTATGTATGTATATCTTGTCTCTCTTTTATTGTTTCGATATGTATGTACCTGGTATCTCTCTCCGTCTGTCTGTTTATCTAAATCTCTGTCTCTCTTGGGACATTGGACCTGAAATATTAATCGTCAGATATTGGACGTAACGGTAGACCTTTGCGTTTATTGGTCGTGCAAAATTGTAACTTTGGCTAATTGGGCGTAAAAGTTATTGCTTCTTTGGGCCAAAGACTTTGGCCGTGATTATTGGAGGGGATCGCTTGGGTTAATTGGGCGTGAAATAATTGAACGTGAAGTAATTGGACGTAAAATGAATGGGCGTGAAATAATAGGGCGTGGGAGGTAACGTAGGTGAAGATGGTTAGACAAGGAGGAGTTTGGGCTTGATTCATTTGATCGTGTTTATAACTCTTTATTATTAGTATTATTATTAGTGTTATTGTTACTACTAACTGCAGCAGCTACTGCTGCTGCTGCTGCTGCTGTTACTACTACTACTACTATTACTACTACTACTACTACTACTAATAATAATAATGATAATAATCATAATGCTAATAATACAGTACTACTGTTACTAGTGTTATTACTATTATTTATTATTATTATTATTGTTGTTGTTTTTGTTTTTGTTGTTAAATACGAGATCGTAAAAAATTATATAAAGTATAAGTACTTCACAGAGAATTGAATTAAAACAACAACATCGAAGATATTTATATAAGAATTGAAATGGCACATCGGAGTAAGGCATTTAAATTCTGATCTCTGTACCCTTGACCTTTAAGTCATCAGCCCTTTAACAGAACACAGAATAATACATAACTCGCTGTATTTCTTGTAGGAGATTGTAGTTTGTATTTGTGGTAATGTATTTTGATGGAGTGGATGGTGAGGGATGGATCATGTGTGGGGGGTAGGTGGGGGGTGGTGTATGTGTTTGTGTGGGAGGGCAGTTCGTGGATGTGTGTGTGTGTGTGTGTGTGTGTGTGTGTGTGTGTGTCTGTGTGAGAGAGAGAGAGAGAGAGAGAGAGAGAGAGAGAGAGAGAGAGAGAGATTGTTTGTGTAGCTTATGTGTGTATATGTGTGTGCTTGGTAATTTGATAACTCTCTCTCTCTCTCTCTCTCTCTCTCTCTCTCTCTCTCTCTCTCTCTCTCTCTCTCTCTCTCTCTCTCTCTCTCTCTCTCTCTCTCTCACTTATCCATCACAGAGCTCATAATCCCACAAATAAAGGCCAGAAAGAGACCTTTTGTTGAAATGTCAGCCCAGCGCAAACAGTAATCCATTGAAATAAACAAAAAAATAAACTTATATAAACAGTGGACAGAAACAAATATAAATAAGGAAATAAAGAAATAAAGACAGGTTACTAAATGTCAAATGAAGGAAATTAATGCAGTGAAAATAAAGACAAGTTAGTAAAATGGCAAATAAAAAAAATAATGTAAATAAAGAAAAAAATAAAGACAAGCTATTAAATGGCAAATGAAACAAATTGATGAAGTGAAAATAAACAAAAAATAAAGACAAGTTAGTAAAATTTCAAATGAAAGAAATTGATGAAGTGAAAATAAAGAAAAATAAAGACAAGTTAGTAAATGGCAAATGAAAAAAATTAATGAAGTGAAAATAGATAAAGAAAAAATAAAGACAAGTTAGTAAATGGCAAATGAAAAAAAAATAATGAAGTGAAAATAGATGAAGAAAAAATAAAGACAAGTTAGTAAATGGCAAGTAAAAGAAATTATTGGAGTACAAAACAGCAGATAAAAGAAATAAAGCACAGTGAAACAAATCTCTTTCAAACGCAACAAATAAAACACTGTAAAATGAAGCACTTAAATAAAAACAAAGAATACAGTATAAACAGGTGGCATTAGAGAGCGTAACACCCACCCCTTACAACTAAGTTTTTGCATTACCCTCAACCACTCCACCCAGTTTGGTTTAAGTCGGATGAAACTTATTAACTTTGCCATTGACCTTTGACCTTTCTCTATGTTCTTGGCCTTTGACCTTTCTCGGTGTTCTTGACCTTTGCCTTTCTCTGTGTTCTTGACCTTTGCCTTTCCCTGTGCTCTTGACCTTTGATCTTACCCTATGTTCTTGACCTCTGACCTTTCCCTGTGTTCTTAACCTTTGACCTTACCCGATGTTCTTGACCTTTGACCTTACCCTGTGTTTCTTGACCTTTGACCTTACCCTGTGATCTTGACCTTTGGCCTTTCCCTGTGTTCTTGACCTTTGACCCCTGTCTGTGTTCTTGACCTTTGACCTCCTGTGTTCTTGACCTTTGACCTCCTGTGTTCTTGACCTTTGACCTTTCCCTGTTCTTGACCTTTGACCATACCCCATGTTCTTGACCTTTGACCTTACCATATGCCACTGACCTTTGACCTTTCCCAATTTTCTTGACCTGAATGATTATTAATTATTCTCAAAATGGAATCCCTTAATTTTGTCTTGCCGTGAACCTTCCATAAATTTGGTTTAAAATTGGATAATGAAAATTGTTGGGAAGAAAAAATACTGAGAAAAACACAAACACATTAAGCAAAAAAACAAATATTTAAAACAGAGACAAACACAGATAGACAGAAACAGTAAACAAACACAGATAGGTAAACAATAAACAAACAGATAGACAGAACTAGTAGACAAAAAAATAACGCAAAAAACAGTACACAGACTCAGACAAAAGCAACAAACGAACAGATGAACAACAGACATGTACAATGGGCAAACACAGAAAGACAAACAACAAACACAAACGAAGCAGCAAGCAAACAGATAAACAGACAAAAGACAGCCAGATAGACATTCACAGTAGGCAAACACAGATAAACAATAGATAAAAACAGACAGACAAACAGACAATTCCACTCGGCTTTTGTTATGATTCTCCCTCTACCATTTGACCTAGCTATTGTTAGGGCGGTGGGGTCCATCATCAGTTTTATGGAGAGAGAGAGAGAGAGAGAGAGAGAATGGTGTGTTTCTTCTGTGTGTGTGTGTGTGTGTGTGTGTGTGTAATAGAAGGGAAGTTTTTTTAGTAGTGTTGTTATTGTTGATTTTTGGTCCGTCTGTCTCTCTGTTAATCTGTTCATCCGTCCAACCATCTATCTATCTGTCTATTTATCTATCTATCTACATATCGTTATTTATCTCTCTGCATATCTGTCTCTCTATCTATCTACAAATCTTTACTGATCTGTCTGCATGTCTATCTACCTATCTATCTGTCTTTGCGCATATATTCTGTTTCCGTCTTATTCATCTACCAGCCCTATCTGCCAGGCCTAATCCTAACTACCTGTTTAATCCAAGCCTAATCTACCCACCTCATCCCAGCCCGCCCGCCAGGTAGAAGGAAGTAGCTCTGACGTCACTCAGGTAGAATCAATAATAGGATGTCACCTCACATCACCACCCCACTCTCCCTCCCCCACACCCCCACCCAACCTTCCTTCCCCACCACAAACCCCCATCTCCCCATCACACCCTCCCCTACCTGCGTGGGGCTACTGGCCAGATATAGCCTAGACTGCTGAATTATGGTAGCCTGGCTGGTGTGAATGGGGTGGTGTTGTGGTGTGAAAATTTGTGGTTTGGTGTGTGTGTGTGTGTGTGTGTGTGTGTGTGTGTGTGTGTGTGTGTGTGTGTGTGTGTGTGGCGGTTTTGTGATGTGATGGAGTCTGTATGGAGAGTGTGGTGGTGTGGTGTGGTGGAGAGTACGGTATGTGAAGATTGTGATGGTGTAGGGTATGGTGATGTGGTGTGGTGTAGTGGTGATGTGCTATGACATTGGTGGTGTGGTGTGTGGTATTCTGGTTGTGTGATGTGACTTGTGTGGTGTGGTGGAGCTTGTGTATTGGCGTTGTTGTATGATTAGTGGTATGGTGTGGTGTGGTATAATTGTGCTTTTTTAGTGATATTGTATTGTGGTGTGATGGAAGCCGTATATGTTATTGCAGTGGTGGAAAATGTGGCTTTGGAATGTGATAAAGTGGTTTTGATATATGGTAGTCATGGTGTGGCGCGTGGTGGAACTTGAGTTGTGATGCGGTATGACTGTGGTGGTGTGGATGTGATGGTGTGGTGTGCGGTATAGTGTGGTGTGGTGTGAGGTGTGGTGGTGTGAGGTGTGGTGGTGTGTGGTGTGGTGTGAGGTGTGGTGGTGTGTGGTGTGGTGTGAGGTGTGGTGTGGTGGTATGTGGTGTGGTGTGAGGTGTGGTGGTGTGTGGTGTGGTTTGGGATAAAAGTTACGAGGTGTGGTATTATGTGATTTGGAGGATGATCATGATTGTAATGGTAACAGCAAATATGTCGACAGTAATTACCATGATTATTAGAGGATGGTGAATGTTTATGAGGTTACTGTTATTATTATTTTTATTATTATTATTATTGTTATTATTATTATCATCATCATCATCATCATTCTGTGTCACTATAAATCCTTCCTTAAAAACACTATCTTATTTTTGGGTTGCATAAAGGAGACTAATATGATGATTACCTTAGCGGGAAAATCTACGGATGTTGCTACCCGTATTTCACTATTTTATTTTATTTTTTTACCGGAGGAGGGGGATGTGAAGGGAGATGGATTGCCAAGAGGAGGGAAATTGAGAAAGAGGGAGAGCAGAGAGGCGAAAAAGGAGAGGAAGGGGAGGGAGAGGGAGAAAAGAGAAAAGTGGAGGAGATAGGAGAGGGAGTGAGGGAGGAGAGAAGGTACTGGATAAGGGGAACGAAGGGAGTGGAGGAAAGATAGGAGGTAGAACAGGAAAATGAAGAGAGAGAGAGAGAGAGAGAGAGACGGTAATGGTAATGGAAAACTTTAAGGATATTGCCCTGCATATTTCGTTTACTGTAATGGTGGGAAGATGGAAGACAAGAGTTGATAGAGAGAGAGAGTGAGAGAGAGGAGGGAGGGAGGGAAAATCTTTATTGAAAATGCTACCCGCATTTCATGTAGTATTGGAGTGGACAGTGCTAGAGGTAATTGGAATAACCACAGGAGGGAGGGGAGGAAATGGAGGATAAAGAAAGGGAGAGGGAAGGAAGGAAGCAAGAAGATGGAAGGGAGAGACTGGGAGGGAAGTCGGAGGAGGAGATGGGGAGAGGAGAAGGGAGTAGGAGGGAAGGAAGGAGGAGAGAGGATGAAAGGGAGCGAGGGATGGGGAAGGGAAGAGAAAAGGTAGTAGGAGCGGGGGACAGGAGGAAAGATTATGGAAGGGAGAGAGGAGTTCGGGAGAGGAGGGAAGAGAATGGAGTTGGGGGAGGGGAGGAAGAAAGATGATGAAATGGAGGAAGACATGGGGAGGGAAGGAAATGGAAGAGAAGGAAAGAAGAGAATGCAGGAAGAAGGAGGGAGGAAGGAAGGCAGAGATGGAGAGGGAAGGAGAAGGAGGAAGAGGCAGAGGAAGAATAATTGTAGGAGGAAGGGGAGAAAGAGGAGGGAAGAATAAGAAAAGAAAGGGGAGTGTTAGAAAAGAAGTGTGAAAAGGGAAGAGAGAAAAAATGAACTGTAAAGGAGGGAAGGAAGAGTAGAGGAAGAAATTGCTAGGGAGGGAAGGGAAGGAAGAGGGAGAGAAGATGGGATATTAGTGAATGAAGGAGGTGGCTTGGGCAAGAGGGAAAAGTTAGGAGTAACAGTGGAATGACTGAAAAACTAGGAAGAGGAGGAAAGAGAGGAGAAAAATGGATAAAGATGAAGGAAGAGGGGAGGAAGAAAGTGATGAAGAGGGAAAGGAAGAACAGGGACAGAACAGAGTGGAGTAGGAGAGAAGGAAGGTGAATGGTAGAGGGAATTGTAAAAGGAATGACAGTAGGGCAAATTGAAAACTCTACGGATATTGCCACCCGTGTTTCATTTGCTCTGGGGATATTGGAGAGTGAAGGAGAGAGTAAATAGTAAGAGGAGGAAGGAGGGAGGGAAAATGGAGAGAGGGAGGGAAAGAAGCGGAGGAGGAGAAATTACAGAGAAGAAAGGTAAGGAAGAGTGAGAGAGGGGGGTGGGTGAGATGGGAGGGAAGAGAGAGAAGAGAATGACTGGGAGGAAATGGAACGAAGGGCGAGAGAAGAGGTATGGATGGGAGGGAAAATGGAAATATGGAGGAAAGGAAGGGGAGAGGAAAACAGTAGTAGAGAAATGAGAGGAGGGAAGGAAGAGGGAGATAAAGGGATAGGATTTAAGAACAAAAGGCAAATGGGAAGGGATTCTGGAAATGACTGACAGTAGGGTAATGGGAAAACTCTACGGATATTACCACCCGTGTTTCATTTACTCTGGGGTGAGGGAATGTGGAGGGAGAGTAAATAGAGAGAGGAGGGGAGCGGGAGGGCGAGGGAAGAGAAGAGGAGAGAAGAGAGAAAAAGAGAGTACAAAGGAAAGCAAACAGCAACAGATTAATGGTCCTTTCGCGACTATTAATAACGGAGAGGACTATGACTATGACTATCTGTTTCTATTTGGTGAAAATTGGTATAGCAGAGCAGGAAGGAGAAGGGAAAGATGGAATAGATAGAGAAAAGGAGAGGAGAGGAAAGAGGAAAGATCGGTAAGAGAGGAGAGGAAAGAGGAAAGATCGGTAGGAGAGGTGGGGAGGGGAGAGGAAAGAGGAAAGATCGGTAGGAGGAAAGGTGGTGATGGCAGGGAGGGGTAAGAAGAGGGAGGGGGGGAAAGGGGAGTGGAATTGGGGGGGCGAAGGAAAAAGAGAGAAGGGATGGATGAAGGTGAAGGGTATGTAGGATGAGGAAGATGGAGGAGAGGAGATAGGGCGTGGGAGGTGAATTAGAAACAGAATAGAACGTGTGTGTGTGTGTGTGTGGAGAGAGAGAGAGAGAGAGAGAGAGAGAGAGAATGGAGGAAAGAGAGAGAGAGAATGGAGGAAAGAGAGAGGAGACATAGGTGAAGGAGAATTGCAGTTAATGAAAAACTAGGGATATTAGCAGCCATTTCGTCTTATGAAACGGAGAGTGTGAAAGGTGAGAGAAGAGAGGGAAATTGGAGGGAGGGAGGAAGAGAGAGAAAAGAGGCGGAGGAGGGAGGATAAGGGGGATCGGGAAGGAGGGAAGAGACCTGATTTTTAAAACTCTTCGGATATTCATACCCATGTTTCATTAACTTTGGGCTATCTGTGTGTGTGTGTGTGTGTGTGTGTGTGTGTGTGAGAGAGAGAGAGAGAGAGGAAGAGGGAGTAGAGAAAAGCGAGCTTAAAGGAAAAACTCTGGGGATATTACCTGCCATATATCACTTAGTGTGGGAGAGAGAGAGAGAGAGAGAGAGAGAGAGAGCAGCCTTAATGGAATAACTACGCATATTACCACTTGAATTAATTAACTTGTGGTGAATAAGTGAAAGTGATAGGCATGGAGAGAGAGAGAGAGAGAGAATTCTTTAGTAAATCATCATCATCATCATGGTGGGAGAATTATTTGTAGTTTGTGTGTGTGTGTGTGTGTGTGCGTGCGTGCTTTGTTTATGTGTGTGCACGCGCGCGCACCGTAAATGAGCCACGGGATTAAGTGTGTGCTTCCATTTAGACAAGTAAATAGACACCTACGGAAGAACGAGTAGAGATAGATAGACAAATAGATAGATACTGGTAGATAGATAGATAAATGTACAGACTATATAATACTACCTGTTAGATTTTGACTTTTTCTTATGCTTATTTTTTATTTATATATATATTTTTTTAATATTAAATTTTTCTCATATAAAAATGTGTATATGGCTGACTTGTTAATGTTTATTACTTATGTCTGTTTTTTTGTTTCAGATTGGTGAGGCGAACGAAAACTTCTGAACAAGAGGAGTACAAGATGCATTGAAAGCTAACGTAAGGAGACCCGAAATATTATGGAAACTTGGTGATCATTACAAAAAGAGAAAGCTAGTAATTATGCATTGGATTTCAAATATTAATGGACTATGAAGAGTGAGGGATATTGCTCAAGGGAAGAGGAAGATTAGAACAATACTGAAAGAGAAAGATTAGTGAACGATAATTTTTTAACTTACGACGATAGTGGTTAAAACTGACCATTTCTTTAAGATATGGCTCTTTGAAATATAACATCGTAATTCCTTCAGTGTGAGCGATCCATTTTGAATTAAATAAAGCGATCTGGACGAAGCAAAAATAAACTTGAACGAAAATTTACGGAACTGAGTGGGTTAAGGGAGACGATTTCGCCCTTCAAGAGATTTATATAAAGCTGAATAAAACCGTCTGACCGAAAAATAATGAAGTATAATGAGTGAACGAAAGATTTTGATAGATATTGCATTTTTAAGTGAATGAAATGACTGTGGATTATTAGAGAGAGAGAGAGAGAGGGAAGTATATGAAAGGTCAGGTGAGAAACAGTGACCAAAAAATTGAACTTTTGAACTCCTTACTAGCGATTTGAACTCCCTACCTGTGATTTGAACTCCATGTCGCAGTGCTTTGAACTCCCTACCACCGTGATTTGAACTCGCTACGCGTAATTTGAACCCCCCACCAGTGATTTGAACTCCCAACCAGTGTTTTGAACCCTCCACCAGTG
>NC_137030.1:4584403-4591903 GCF_032717465.1 Coenobita brevimanus | reverse complement strand
TGTTTGAATTTTGTGTGTGTGTGTGTGTGTGTGTGTGTGTGTGTGTGTGTGTGTGTGTGTAATGAGTTTTCACGGACTAATGAGAGGAGAGAATCAGTCTGACCTCATCAAAGGCAACCAATCAGCGAACGAGGTAGCTAGTGATGATGATGATGATGATGATGTTGGTGATGATGAAAGAGGAGGAGGAGCAGGATGTGTATGGTAACAATGATATTGATACCGATGATGATGAGAATGATGACGATGATGATGATGATGGTGGTGATGACGAAAAGAGGAGGAACTGGTTGTGAATAGTAACAATGATAGTGATACCGATGATGATAATGATGATGATAATACTGTTGATGATGGTGATGGTGATGATTATGAGGATAATGTTGATGATGGTGATGATTATGATATTGATGGTGATGATGATAATATTGATTAGAATTTTTTTCCGTACAGAGCTCGAACAATGAGAGAGAGAGAGAAAAAAAAAAGAGAGAGAGAGACTCAATCTGTCGGTCTGTGTTTCTGTTTCTCTTGTTAATCTCAGTGTTTATATATATATATATATATAAAATCTACGTATCCATCCGTCTAAAATATTGTCTTGGTGTGGTTTCTCATTTCTCTCTCTCTCTCTCTCTCTCTCTCTCACGTATTGATTCTCGTGGGCAGGGGAGTGGGAGGAGAGGCAGGATGGAGTGGGGAATAGAGAAGGAGAGAGAGAGAGAGAGAGAGAGAGAGAGAGAGAGAGAGAGAGATTAAAGCGAGCGAAACAGGGAGTGAGAGAACCATTAATCGTTCAGTAACCAGCAACTCAGAATTTTTGTTGTATTTATTTCCTTTTTTGAGTATATGAAAAAAATGTTAATGGCATGAGGGGTAGAATTAAGGTGGGTGAGAGAGAGAGAGAGAGAGAGAGAGAGAGAG
Organism: Coenobita brevimanus; assembly: GCF_032717465.1. Taxonomy (NCBI): domain Eukaryota; kingdom Metazoa; phylum Arthropoda; class Malacostraca; order Decapoda; family Coenobitidae; genus Coenobita; species Coenobita brevimanus. The sequence continues at coordinate 4,590,979 of NC_137030.1, read as the reverse complement.
AGAGAGAGAGAGAGAGAGAGAGAGAGAGGAGAGGGGAGGGGAGGGAGGGAGGGATGGAAGAAGGGGAAAGGTGGAGGGAGAGAAAGTGAGAAAAAATTGGTGTATGAGAGAGGGGGGAGGGGAGGGAGAAAGAGTTAAGATTTAGATCTACAAATAGATATCCAGATAAGTAGATAGATAGATAATGTGCTTTTTGTAAATGGACAGATAGATAGATAAATGGATTGAAGAGAGAGAGAGAGGTATTTAGATAGAAATTTAGTGACAGGAAGAAACAGATATCAACTTACAGGAGAGAACTTTATGTGTGTGTGTGTGTGTGTGTGTGTGTGTGTGTGTGTGTGTGTGTGAGAGAGAGAGAGAGAGAGAGTGAGTGAGTGAGAGGGACTGGACAGAAGTTTGGAGACCCCTTCCCTGAGGCCTTGAAGTCCTTCCCCGCTCCAGCAGACGAAGGGGAGAGAGAGAGAGAGAGAGAGAGAGAGTAACGAAGAAACATAGAGAAGAAAATGAGCGTGAAGGATGAAATTGAGGGAGGGAGGAAGTGAGATAAGTGAGAGAGAGAGAGAGAGAGAGAGGGATTACAAGGCACACCAAGACAATTGAAGGGATATTCTCAGGCCAGGCTGCTGACAGATAGATAAACAGACTGACAGATAGATGTAGTGTCGGTCGCATTCATACATACATACATACATACACATTAATACATACCGTACGTGAATACATACACGTAAGCGTACATACATACATGCATATACGAGTACAAAATACATACATAATTTATATAGGTGCACATATACATATATACATACATACATACATGCACACATATATACATACATACATACATGCACACATACATACATACATACATACATACATACATTTTATATATGTTTATTATGTTAAATAGATAGAAATTGATAGAAATACTGGAAATAGATAAAAGAGAGATATACAAAACATTAAGATACGGACAGACAGAGATAGATAGATGGATAGATAGATAAAATAGGCAAACCAATTATAGACAGGTAGATAGATTAATATTTGGGTGATTGAAGCTTAAGATAAAGTGATAGATCGATAGAGAGATACAAAGATAGACAGACAGACGGACACAAATTTCATGCAAGGCGCTTCATCCTTCGAGAGAGAGAGAGAGAGAGAGAGAGAGAGAGAGAAGGAGGGGGGGACGGCTGAGTGGAGGAGAGTGGAGAGAAATGAGGTAAATGGAAAGAAGAGAGAGAGAGAGAGATGACCACCAGTCGATAGATAAAGTGATTAGAGATAAATAGATAGAGATGGGTAGATAGAGAAAAGAATAAATGGGTATTTGAGAATGGCAAATGTTACGTTATAGATAGATAGATAGGTAGATAGATTTATTGATGGGTGGATAGGTGGATAGATAGATAAATATGTTGATTGATTGATGGATGGCTGGATTAGGTAAATAGATTGATGGATAGATTAATAGACGGAAAGATAGACAGTTTGATGGAGTTATATTAGTGGACAAAGATAGATAGATAGATAGATAGATACCTGTCTTAGGCATAAGGAAAAATATATGTAAAGTTAGCTAGATCGATGGAGAAGCTGATAGATAGATAGATAGATAGATGGATAGATAGATAGATTGGTGACAGGGACTCAATTAAGACACCATTAGAGCTGAGTTTGTGATTCTCTCTCTCTCTCTCTCTCTCTCTCTCTCTCTCTCTCTCTCTCTCTCTCTCTCTCTCTCTCTCTCTCTCTCTCTCTCAATTTTTTGTTTATATATTTATGTGCTGATCTGTCTATCCATACATCTATCTGTTCATCTATCTATCTTTCTCCTCACCGCTTGCAAAATACACCCAAATAAATAACAAAGGAGAGAGAGCGAGAGAGAGAGAGAGAGAGAGAGAGAGAGAGGTTACATTGTGTGTGTGTGTGTGTGTGTGTGTGTGTGTGTGTGTGTGTGTGTGTGTGTGTGTGTGTGTGTGTGTGTGTGTGAGAGAGAGAGAGAGAGAGAGATGTTACTTTGTGTGTGTGTGTGTGTGTGTGTGTGTGAGAGAGAGAGAGAGAGAGAGAGAGAGAGAGAGAGAGAGAGAATTATATGCTTTTGTGTGCCTGTGTGCGATAGTGCTTGAGAGAAAGACTGGAAATGTTTGTAGTTGTGGTAAGCCGGGAATGTTGGTAGTTGTGGTAGGCGGGTAATGATGGTAGTTGTGGTGGTGGTTTGTTATTTTTGGTAGTTGTGGTAGGTTAGGGAATATTGGTAGTTGTGATAGGCTGGAAATGTTGGTAGTAGTGGTAGATATGGAAATGTTGGTAGCTGTGGTGGTAGAACATTGTTGATAGTTGTAGTAATTATGGTAGGCTATCAGTCTTAGTAGTAGTTGTAGTTGGCTGGGAATTTTTGTAGTTGTGGTTGTAAATATTGGTAGTTGTGGTAGCTTGGGGATGTTGGTAGTTGTCATAAGGTAATGTTGGTAATATGGGAATGCTAATAGTTGTGGTAGGAAGGGAATGGTGGTAGTTGTGATAGTGTCGGAATATTAGTAGTTGTAGTAGGCAGGAAACTATAGTGGGTGGAAGATTAATGGATGAAAGAGAGAGAGAGAGAGAGAGAGAGTACAAAATAAAAGTGAAAGGTTTAAGAGAGGAAAGACAGAAAGGATGGAGAGAGAGAGAGAGAGAGAGAGAGAGGAGGGAGACAGATTTAGGAGAGTGACAAGGGAAGATTTGAAAATGGTGAGAGAGAGAGAGAGAGAGAGAGAGAGGGATGTGATAGTTGTCAACAGGATCCGAAAGTTGTGACAGTGTGTGGTGTAAGTGTGAAATGTGTGTGTGTGTGCGTGTGTGTGCATGTATGTGTGTGTGTGTGTGCATGATAGTAGTGTTTGGCGATAATTTTATGATGTGGCATTTTTGTGTGTGCATTTTAGAGAGAGAGAGAGAGAGAGAGATAGTAATGTGCTGTGATAATTTTATGATTTGGCAGTGTGTGCGCGCGCGCGCATTTTAAAGAGAGAGAGAGAGAAAAAAAAAATTACGTCATTCACTCCACCTTTCTCTCGCTTTTTTTCAAGATTGGTTAAGCTCTTCACACACACACACACACACACACACACACACAGTTTGTCTCTGTGTATGTGTACATGTGTATGTATAAGTGTATGTATATGAATGTGTATGTATGTATGTATATACTCGTATGTATGCGTGTATAAGTGAATATAGTATGAATGAATATATGTATGTATAAGTGTGTATATAAATGTATGTATATATGTATGTGTGTAAGTGTATATATATAAATGTATGTATGCAGTTTATGTATGTATAAGTGTATGCATGTATGAATGTATATGTATGTGCCCCCTAAAGCACAGTATTCGCCCACGTAATATCCATCATCAAAAAACAATGTCAGAAAAGCAAACATGAAAAATACACCAGTCAATAGTACAATGAAGGACTGCAAACAAAAATTAATATTGCATCACTCGGTATTTTTTTTAATAATATTTACACCTACATATGAAACAAATCTGGGCATCACGTTTATTCATTTGTGTATTTGTTTACTCTGTTTCATTTATCAAAACTGTCTGTATAATTATCTCTCTCTCTCTCTCGTCTTGCAAACCAAAACATAACAGTAACTATTAAACACTCACAAAGCGCATACCTTCACCAATGCCGTTGCCATTAAAAAGGATCCGGATTCATGGAGATATTGTGTGGAACATATAGGATCCGGATCTGTCCCCAAATTTAATCAATTGTTCCTTGACCTATTGCCCACTCTTCCACAAAATTGTATTGAAACTCATTGAGAATTTTGGAGATATTATACATAGGATCCGGATCCGCCCCCAAATTTAATCAGTTCTTTATGGCCCATTGCCCACCCTTCCACCAAATTTCATTCAAATTCACCGAGAACTTTTGGAGTTAATGTCTGGACAAACAGACAGACAAACGTAGGTGAATGCATAACCCCCTCCAACTTCGATGAGGGGGGTAAACAGCAACAACAACAGTAATAACATGAATTCTGAAACTGCTGGAGCAATAATCAAAGAACTATACATTCCAAATGAAAATACTTTTGTTATCATTGTAGAGATAATATTGAGGGATTCCTGGTAGTACTCAAAATTTTTTACGGATTTTGACCTGTGGCCATGAGATCAAGGTCAAGGTCATTCATACTATAGAAATCATGTCCACTCATGACCCATAACCTTTCCACTGAGTTTGGTCAGAACCGGCCAAATACTTTCCGATTTATCATTTTCAGGCATGAGGTAGCCATTCTGATTTTCCTCAGTATCTCAGAAGGCATTTGTTGGATCTCAGTATCAATACCCAGGTACACTAGTATATGTTAACCACTACATACCGCAACATTTGCAAAACTATCCATTCTGTAGTTTTTTTCTGGGCAGGAGAGCAAAAATTGAAAAACTAACTTAGAAGGCGCTAGTGCTAGGGAAAGAAAAATTGTGCCAAAAGAAGCCTGAAACCAAAATACATCACGCCCGAAAATTTCAAGTCTCTGTCTTGAACGGTCTTGGACTGCCAACCTTCTAGATCTCCCCCCCCCCTAAAAATAATAATAATAATATTTACAATATCAATACGAAATCCACGGAATGTGGGGCGCTTAATAATAATAATGCCATGTACTACTACTACTGCTGATAATAATAATAATAAGAAGAAGAAGAAGAAGAAAAAGAAAAATAACGACGACGATGTTTATGATGGTGATAATGATAAAAATAACAATAATAATAATAACAGTAGTAGTAATAATAATAATAATACAAATAATAATAATAATAATAATAGTAATAATAATAATAAAATCGTAACAGAATTATTGGGTTAATGGACAGCACAGAATTTTAACTATGGATAGGATTCATTTATTTCCCGAGTTACTGTAATTACTGTTTGAGTTATGATGGATGTTGATGTTAATGGATGAAAAATGTAATGGAATTGGTTGTGTGTGTGTGTGTGTGTGTGTGTGTGTGTGTGTGTGTGTGTGTGTGTGTGTGTAAGAGAGAGAGAGAGAGAGAGTAATCAGAGCAGGAGGGGATTGGGAAAGAGATAATCGCGAGAAGGAAATTAACGATAGATAGACAGATGGTTGGATGGATAGATATTGAAGAGGAAGAGGGTTACATAGATGCATTTGGATAGATATAGGGATAGGAGAGTAGATAGAAAGATAGATAAACCGATGGATAGGTGATAAAATAGCAATGTGCACTGAGAGAGAGAGAGAGAGAGAGAGAGAGAGATGTTCATTTTCTCTATTTTCTCCGTCTTTTAATTTCTCTTTCATCTTCCTTGTCTTCAGTAATATTAGTCTCTCTCTCTCTCTCTCTCTCTCTCTCTCTCTCTCTCTCTCTCTCTCTCTCTCACACACACACACACATATGATATGAAATTGCTAATGATGTCGAGTTTTTAATGGTAATAGGATATGTAGGGATGGGGAGGAGGAAGAGAAGAAGAGGAGGAGGAGGAAAAGAAGAAGAAGAAGAAGAATTGGAGAGATAGGTGGATGGATGGATGAATAGATAGGCAATAAATAGATAGGTAGATAGATAGATAGATAAATACACAAATATAGATAGATAGATGCACAGATAGATAAAAGAATTCGTCATAATTATACTCTTCACTTAAACTAGGCGAAAAATTAACGCTAGAAATTAATACTAGAATATGGTGCTAGTCACGAAGAAGTGCTACGAAAAGGAATGTTCAGTTGTAATTTTCTGCCATTGATATGAGTGAAAAGACGTAAAAATATGCAAACCCTTACCATCGTAGTGGACTGCTGACCGGAAAAACTTGAGATCGAGTCCATTTTAGTACAAACAGTGAGAGAGAGAGAGAGAGACTAATTATTTTCTGCCCAACCCTCTGACATGTCAAAAACAAAAACAAAAGAGACAGACAGACAGATTATTTGCATCCCAACCCACTGACATGTCAAAAAAATTGTGTGTGTGTGTGTGTGTGTGTGTGTGTGTGTGTGTGAGAGAGAGAGAGAGAGAGAGTCAAAATGTAAAAAATACCCCCGCTAATACCATCATACCAGTCCGGAATGAGACACACCAGGCTTGTATTCAGTATGGACGGTGGGTCTTAGTGCGAAGGTGGTGACATGTGAAGGTGTATAAGCCATCTACTGAGCCTCTGGGAACGGACTATCTTCTCTACGTCTATTATTGGATAGGTAGATTATTTTTTCTGTTCTTTCCTCTTCCTTATCTTCTTTCTCATCCATTTTCTTCACTCTACCTCCTCCACCGTCTTCTCCTCCTCCTCCTCCTCCTCCTCCTCCTGACCTAATTTTCTTCTCTTTCCTCCCTAGCTTGTAATCGCCTCCTCTTTCCTCTCCTATTACTGACCCTAATGGTGTTTCCCTCCTCCTCCTCCTCCTCCTCCTCCTCCTCCTCCTCCTCCTCCCCCTCCCCCTCCCGTATCCTCTTACCATTTAAAAGTATTAGTAATTTCACATCATTAGCTTCGGATAATGAGAGAGAGAGATTAGGT
>NC_137030.1:4564403-4579403 GCF_032717465.1 Coenobita brevimanus | reverse complement strand
GAGTTGGATGGTGTTAGATAGGATTGAGTTGGATGGTGTTAGATAGGATTGAGTTGGATGGTGTTAGATAGGATTGAGCTGGATGGTGTTAGATAGGATTGAGTTGGATGGTGTTAGATAGGATTGAGCTGGATGGTGTTAGATAGGATTGAGTTGGATGGTGTTAGATAGGAGTAAGTTGGATGGTGTTAGATTGAGTTTGTGTTAAATAAGACTGAGTTGGATGGTGTACAGAGAGGGAAGGTGGTGCCAGGGAGAGTGAGTGGCAAAAGTGAGGAGGGATGAGTCAGGTGCTTTATGAACGGCGAGGCAGCAGATGTTGATGAGCTGTATTGAGAAATGATAAAATGATTGTGTGTGTGTGTGTGTGTGTGTGTGTGTGTGTGTGTGTGTGTGTGTGTGTGTGTGTGTGTGTGTGTGCGTGCTTTAGAGAGAGGGGCAGGATGTGTATGTATGCTTATGACTTTTTATATACAGTACATAAATGTGTGTGTGTGTGTGTGTGTGTGTGTGTGTGTTTATGTCTTTGTGCATGTAGGTGTTGTATAGATTTGAATAAATCCCTTTCTGGCCGCGAGGAGAGAGAGAGAGAGAGAGGGGCTCCCTACCGCCTCTTCCTTAGCGAGTTATTTTTGGATATGGCTAGTTAATATCCTTTTGTACGTTGTCTATGCAGGGTATGGTGATATCAGAAGGATTTATACAACACAGAAGAGGACAGTAAGATGCAAGAAACAAAATAAATCGCTTGAGAACGGATGGTAACGGGTTGTTTGTGAGGGAATTATTACTGTTAAAAGGACGAGTTTCCGTTCAGTTCTGTTTTTTCCTCTGTTTTCCTTCTTTTTTCGTTCTCATTTTGTTTTCCCTTTTTGTTTGCTTTTTCTTTCATTTGCTTTGTTTGCTTTCTCTGTTTCCTGTTTGTTTTCATTACTGTTTATTTTCTATTTGTCTTTTGTTTGCCTTCTGTTTGCTTTCTCTGCTGTGTGTATTTTCTGTTTGCTTTGTTTGCTTTCTGTTTGCATTCATTGTTTATTTTCTGTTTGCTTTCTCTACTGTTTTTGTTTTTTTCAGTTTGCTCTCTGTTTCCCATTTTGCTTCGTTTACTTTCTCTACTTTGTTTTCTGTTTGCTGTCTGTTCTCTGTTTTCTGTTTGCTTTCATATGGTTTCTCTTTCCTTTCTCTGCTATCTCGTTACGATTTTTCTTTCTCTGTTTCTTTCTCTCTGTTGCCTTTGTGTGTGCTCCCTTGGCTGTTTCATTACAATGTGCGTAAAATTCGTGTGTGTGTGTGTGTGTGTGTGTGTGAGAGAGGGGGGGGAAGGTTCTGTGTGTGTGTGTGTGTGTGTGTGAGAGAGAGAGAGAGGGGGGGTTCTGTGTGTGTGTGTGTGTGTGTGTGTGTGTGTGTGTGAGAGAGAGAGAGAGAGAGAGAGAGAGAGGGAGGTAGGGTAGGTGGGCTGTATGTGTATGTGTGTGTCTGTGAGAGAGAGAGAGGGGGGGGTTCTGTGTGTGTGTGTGTGTGTGTGTGTGTTATTTTAGAAGACCTTTGTATTAATCATAATTTTTTCTGGAACTTTGTCATATACGAGTGTCATGGTATTTGGAAATCGAGGTAATCCTTCTTATTTTTGTTTTATCAAGAATATTATTAGATAGATAGATAAATAAATAGATAGATAGTTAGATAGATAGAGAGTGAGAGAGAGAGAGAGAGAGAGAGAGAGAGAGAGAGAGAGATTAATTTCACCTTACCCTCGACACGTTAGATAACACAGAACTAATTACATCCTTTCGACGTTAACCCAGATAGATAGAGAGAGAGAGAGAGAGAGGATAGATTGATGAGTGGATGGAAGGATGATGAAATTGATAGATGGATAGAGGGAAAGATTAATAGAGAGATAGATAGACACAGGCAGATAGATAGATAAGTTGATGGTTGGGTGGATGGAAGGATGGATAGATGGGTCGATGGATAGATAGGAATATTAATAGACATGAGTGGATAAATATTGATAGGTAGATAGACAGATAGATAGACAGATGGATAGATAGATAGATAAGTAAGTATGTAGACAGATATGAAATAAATATAGATAGATTCGTAGACAGAATAGATAGATAGGCAGGTAGACACCTACAGATAGATAGACATATATAAGTAGACAGAGAAATGTAAAAAAGTGGCATTGATTGATAGATAAATAGATAGATGTACGAAGAGGTAGATAGATAAAAAAAGGATTACTAATGAAGGGTTTAGTGATCAATAGATAAAAAGATAGATGCATTTGAGTGGTAGGTAGATAGATAATTTTATAGGCAGATAGATGGGAGACAGAAATAGATGTAGAGAAACAGATAGACAGACAGACAGACAGAGGAAAGAAAGTGGTACCCAAAACAATTAGTGAGATTCAGTTATTGACAGCGAGCGAGCGAGCGAGAGAGAGAGAGAGAGAGAATCAACTCACCTGGTCTAATTAGGTGACACAGGTGACTTAATTAGTTTACCTGAAGACGTCAAGTCCAGGTGGTAGACACAGACTGATAGATAGATAGATATATAGATAGATAGGTAGTTAGATAGACGGACATGGTAGGATAAATAGATAGGTAAGTAGCTAGTTATAGATAAGTAGATAGACAGATGATTAGATAGATAGGCAGGTTGGTAGATGGATATATAGGTAAGTAGGTAGATAGATGGACTGACGTATGATTGGATAGATAGACAGGTAAGTAGGTAGATAGAGATAGAAGTATGTCAGACCAAAATAATCCATAATAATAATAATAATAATAATAATAATAATGATAATAATAATAAAGAAAGTAGTGGTTTTAGGAGTCAGTTTTAATTTCCGTCATTAATACCAAGCGAAGTAAAATGATCAGGTGTTGATTAATATAGAGAAAATACCATACAGAAGTGGTATAAGAGAAACAGAGGTGTGGTGTTAGTGGCTGGTGTGAGTGGTGTAATTGAGGTGGTGGTGATGAACGGGTTAATTATGTGGTAATGAGGTAATCAAGATGGAAGCCTTCATTAAGAGATAAGTGCATCCTAATCCGCTCATCATAATACCTTAATGTTGACATAGATGGTTAGACAGGCTGAGAGATATATACGGTATATCGCATTAAGGTCAGTCTTCAGTAATACTACCCGTACTGTGTTTCAGTCTCTTCCTCATGACTTCCTTCACTCAAAAATCTATATGATAACTCGCAGATCTGTCTGTCTATCTACAGCCAGACGCCACAATCCCGTAAGGGATGGCTGTTTAACTATTTTACTCGTTATACGGGGATGGGCGCTAACCCTCCGCCAACCCACTTGTTGACATGTAGGGAACACGTGTAGGTTGAATATATTGTTACCACCCAGCGTTGTAAATGGTATCCTGTCTTACAGGAAACCATTAGGCCTGTCACTGAATGTGAAGCCACCTGAAAAGGAAAGAATAGTAATAAGAAGTGACTGGAAAGATGAGAGAAATAGGAAGACAGGAGAGCAGACAGAAAGAGTAATAAAAGTGAAGGAAGAAGTAGGCAGCACTACATCAAATGTGAGGATGATGGTCGTCACCACCTTCACAAGTCTCACTGGGATACGAGTATATGCCGTGTCAACAAAGTCACGTTGCCCGGACGAAACTGTATTGCTTGGAAATGGCTTGTTGTTGTTGTTGTTGTTGTGGACCCAGGCTCATCTGAACGTGAACCCGGTGGACTACAGGCTGAGGTTCAATACTCCTCTCCACCATCCTTGTTGAGTGAGCTAGCAAGGGAATTCAGGCATATTTTAATACTTGTAACTGGGCCACGGAGCCGTCTCTATATCTCAGTGCCACCACTTGAAGGCGTCCCTCCCCACCCCACTGCAACCTGCTTAATATATTGTTACAATTTTTCCATATATATATATATATATATATATATATATATATATATATATATATATATATATATATTAATAACCTGAAATTTGTCTTAAAGGTTGATTTATAATACTGAACACCGTGGAAATAGAGAGAGAGAGAGAGAGAGTTTAGAAAGGATGAGTGAAAATGAGAAAAAATAAAGTAAGAGAAAAAGAGTTTGGAGAGTGAGAAAAAGAGCGAGCGAATCCAATTAGTGAAAGCGAGGTAGAGAAAATGCGAGGTAATGAATGTGTGATTAAGTGAGAGAGAGAGAGAGAGAGAGAGAGATGGATAGATAGAGAGAGAGAAAAAAAATTAAGACCAAATGAAATAAAAAATAGAAAGAGCGATTGGTAGAAACACAGGTAGATACTTAGATCCATTTCCCTTCTTCTCTTCTCCCCATCTTCCTTCTCACTTTCCTTCCTTCTTTCCTTTCTTCCTTCATTCTCTCTCTCTCTCTCTCTCTCTCTCTTACCGTCATAGATACATCCCGAACTTCAATTTTCTGACACACATCACCCTCCTCCTCCTCCTCCTCCTCCTCCCTTGCCAAATTCCCCCCTCCCCCCATTTGGTCCCGTCACCTAGGAAACGGCACAAGTCTCTCTCTCTCTCTCTCTCTCTCTCTCTCTCTCTCTCTTTCTCTCAGTCCTTCATTTTAATATATTCAGTTTGTATCGTTTCATATCTGACTCCCTGTATTTCTGTGTGTGTGTATGTATATATATATATATATTGTTACGGAACAGAGAAAGATAATGTACACTTTAAGTGAGAATACGAAGAGTCACTACTGTCCCGTAAAGTTCCAGGTTCAAAACAAAAGAGTTAGGTAAAATTACAAGTCAAAATTTAATGCTCAAACTAACAATAAAACATTCAGGACTCATAAGGATAATGTAATGGCAAATAAACAGGTTAAATATATGATTAACTGCAATAGCCTCTATTAACACGAAATTAGCAAGAGTAAATTTATCTAAGTCAGCCCTGATGAAATGAGATACCAGATAATACTCAGTGAATGCCAGATAAATAATTACAGATACGAACTATTATCAAAAATGACTGACACAAAGATCCATACATGAATTACAAAAACTTCACTAAGCCTACAAACTAAACTTATGCTATACAGTACAAGAAAAAAATGCAACAGTTATACTCAAATTACACACAGCTGCTAGATGTTTGGAGATTTCTTGAGCACTCACAATAATAATATCTGTACAGGGGAGGACAGAGATGTGAACAAAATGAGGAGCAGATCTAAGTGGCCATGATGCAGAGACTGAGCTCATTATATAGGGGCCAGGAGAGCTTGATACAACTTGTAATGAGGACGCGCAAATGAAGCCATGGGGACAAAGAGATGACAATCCCGCAAAGTATAACAGAGATGTCGACTACTCTACTATAACGGTAGAAGGGGGGAACTGAGGCAGAACACGCTCGTGATCAAACATGCAGCATACTGTGCGTTAAAATTACACAAAGGATGATGAAATCATAGGCTATGTAACACCTCCCCACAAAGAAAAAGAAATTTACAAAGGAAATTTCTTATTACTCTAAAACAATCTGTACATGGCATTACAGAACATCCAAAGGTCTTTCCTAATGTTACAAAAAATGAGATCTCCCTAGCACGTTCAGTCATAGGTACTTGCCAGTATCCCTTTAACAAATCAAACTTACTTATGTACCTAGCCTTTCCGATCTTGTCTATGCAATCTTCCACGCGAGGGAGAGGGTAAGTGTCTGTTTTGGTTATCTGATTAACACGTCTGTAGTCAATGCAAAGCCGCTGTGACCCACCTGGCTTAGGGACTAGAGTGACAGGAGAACTCCACTCGCTCTGACAGGGCTCAATCATCTTGTGGTCCAACAGGTAGCCAAGCTCCTTCTGGATGAGAGGAACTTTCACTGGGTTCACACGGTAAGGAGGCAATTTAATTGGCTTTGCGTCTCCAACATCGACATCATGCATCAACACAGTGGTTCTTCCTGGAGTGGCACGGAACACTTGCGGGTACTCCTGCAGTAATGCCGAAAACTCCTGCCTTTCCTTGGGAGGTAGATGAGAAAGCTTAGTCTGGAGATCATTCATGATATCAGGATTCTTCCCCAAACTATCACTCAGGCTCATGCTGCATGGGAGAACTTCACTTGTAGACTCGGGTGGAACAGCTACAGTGCAGACTGGATTATTTTCGTCCCGCCTGTGATATAACTTTAGCATGTTGATGTGACATAGTTGCTTGCTCTTTCTACGATCTGGTGTGGCGATGACATAGCTGACATCACTGAGTTTCTTCTCCACGAAATAAGGACCACTAAACTTGGCTTGAAGAGGTTGCCCATGAACTGGTAGCAGAATCAAAACCTGATCTCCTGGCTGGAAGTGGCGTAACCTGGACTTCTTATCATACCAAGTCTTCATCTTCTCCTGAGCAGCTCCTAAATTCTCTCTCGCCAGCTGTAAAGCAGTGGACAGCCGTTCTTTGAAATTCATCACATACTCCAGCAGGTTGACGTCATCTTCCTCCGACAGCCAGCATTCCTTGAGTAGCTTAAGGGGTCCTCTTACTTCATGGCCAAACAGTAGTTCAAAAGGTGAGAAGCCCAATGATTCATTTGGAGATTCTCTTGCGGCAAACACAACGAATGGAAGACCTTTATCCCAGTCTTTCTGATGTTCCAAACAGTATTTCTTGAGCATCGATTTGAGTGTTTGATGATATCTCTCCAACGCTCCTTGGGTCTGGGGATGGTAAGCTGAAGACGTGATCTGGGTGATGCCCAACTCTTTCAGAGACTGCTTGAAAACGTTTGACATGAAATTACTTCCCCGGTCTGACTGTACCTCCTTGGGCAGACCAAACTTTGTGAAGAACCCCAGCATTTCCTTAACCACGTTCTTTGCTGAGATGTTTCTAAGTGGAATGGCTTCAGGATAACGAGTAGCCATGTCAATCATGGTCAACACATAAGAAAATCCTGAAGAAGTCTTAGGAAGAGGGCCCACAATATCCACCAACACACGGGTGAAAGGCGCCTCAAAAGGAGGAATGGGAACTAGAGGTGCAACCTTTTCGGTCTGATTACACTTCCCCACAACTTGACAGGTGTGACAAGACTTACAATACCAGGAAACATCCCTGAAGATACCTGGCCAGTAGAAGTGTTTCAAAATGCGTGCCACAGTCTTCCTCACTCCAAGGTGTCCTGCCAAACTGGAATCATGAGCCACTCTAATGATATCCTGCCTACAAACACGAGGGATGACAACTTGATGTACAACCTCCCATTCACAGTCGGCTGATGCTGTTGGGGGTCTCCACTTCCTCATAAGTACTCCTGACTTTACATAATAACAAGTAGAAGCACCGGCTGACTCTTCTTCACTGTAAGCAGAGTTAGCTAGACCTTTCAACTCAGGGTCAGCAACCTGCAACTCAACCAACTCTTGACGAGACAAGTTATCAACACTACGGGGTACTGCCTCATCTGGTGAGTGGTCTAAATTAGCAAGAAAAGTGTCAGCTAGGATAACATCATCATCATCATTATCCTCTAAATCACCAGTAACTTTAGACTTAGCCCTAGTGACAGCACATGCAGGGAACACATCAGGGACATCACAATCCTGGGACGCAGCCACTGGCTCACTAGACAACTGAGGAGCTGGACACACTTGACTTCCACCAATATCATTTCCAAGTAAGAAAGTTACACCTGACATTGGGAGTGTCTCAACCAACCCAACCATAACGGAACCATTAACAAAACCAGACTCTAAATTCACTCTGCACAGAGGGACAGAGAAGTAATTATTCCCTACACCTTGTAAGATAACAGTTTCATCAGAGGAATTAAAATTAGAGCCTAGAACACTGGTCAGCATAAGGGATTGGCAAGCACCTGTATCACGATATATTTTAACCGATTTCCTGTCATTACTGTCCATAGGACTGACAAAACCATCAGACAGGAAATTAGCACATGAACTCTTGAGAGTGTCACCCACGTTACTGCTCAAAAGAGGAGCTCCATCATGAGAATTTAAGTTACCCCTCAAAGCAGGTTCAGTTAACTCAGTTAAAGAATTCTGGGAACTCTCAAGAGTGGACACTAGACCAATTGACTGAATATTTAAAGACTCCTTTTTGTTCACATCACGCTGTCTCCTGAAACATCTCTCCGTAGTATGACCAAGCTTACTACAATAAGTACATTTACTTTTCTGAAATCTAGAGGTGAAGCTGGTATTTACTTCCTGAGAAACATCATCCTTATTCTCTTTCCTGTTACCTGTACTCTGAGTAGAGGCAACGTACTTACTCTCAGCTTTCCCTTTTTCTCTAGAATATCTCTTGTGAGTGAGAACATACTCATCAGCTAAAACTGCAGCATCAGACAAATTATCTATTCTTTTCTCATCAAGATATAGGCTTACATCTTTACTAATACACCTTTTGAAATCCTCCAGCAAAATCATCTGCTTAAATTTACCAAAATCAGAATCTACATTCTTAGAATTTAACCACTGCTCCAACAAATCTTTGATTTTTGCATACTCAACATGGGATTGCTTATCTTGCTTGTAAGTTGTCCTAAATTTTACTCTATAGGCTTCAGGAACAAGCTCATAGGCCTTAAGAATCAAGCTCTTAACTACATCATAATTATCAGACTGATCCTGAGGCAAAGATGCATAAGTTACTTGAGCTTTACCGGTGAGAACAGTTTGAAGGAGTACTGGCCAATACTCCTTAGGCCAATTAAAACCTGTAGCTACCCTCTCAAACAACTGAAAATACTTTGTTAAATCAGATTCATTAAAAGGAGGGACAAGCTTAACATTTTTAGCCACATCAAAATCATCAGAGCTAGATGATCCAGTTCCACCTTGTTTCATGCGATACTCATGGTCTGCCTGAATCCTGGCAAGTTCAATTTGTGCCTGAGCCTGTACCTGTGCCTCTTCAATACGAGCCTGAGATTCCGCCTCCTTAGCCTGAGACTCAGCCTCCTTAGCACGTGCTTGAAATTCAGCTTCCTTCACACGAGCCTCCTGCAGGGCTAGCTGTAACTTAGCTAATTCAGTCTGCGTTTGCTCATTTGGAGGAGTTACATTAAACAAGCTTTCATTAATCATGGCAACAATTTGATCTTTAGACTGATGAGAGCGAACAACAAATCCCAATTATTGAGCAACAATCTTAAGTTCATTCTTTGTTCTGTTTTCTATATCACACACTGTTTGCACATTTGACAAAAAATCCCTGGCTTCATCAAGTGTAGAAATAGTAGCCATCATGAATATATCACAGTCACAAAATATCAAACAATATCCTTATGATAATATCCTGAATATCCTGATATGAGGTCGCCAAATTTATGTTACGGAACAGAGAAAGATAATGTACACTTTAAGTGAGAATACGAAGAGACACTACTGTCCCGTAAAGTTCCAGGTTCAAAACAAAAGAGTTAGGTAAAATTACAAGTCAAAGTTTAATGCTCAAACTAACAATAAAACATTCAGGACTCATAAGGATAATGTAATGGCAAATAAACAGGTTAAATATATGATTAACTGCAATAGCCTCTATTAACACGAAATTAGCAAGAGTAAATTTATCTAAGTCAGCCCTGATGAAATGAGATACCAGATAATACTCAGTGAATGCCAGATAAATAATTACAGATACGAACTATTATCAAAAATGACTGACACAAAGATCCATACATGAATTACAAAAACTTCACTAAGCCTACAAACTAAACTTATGCTATACAGTACAAGAAAAAAATGCAACAGTTATACTCAAATTACACACAGCTGCTAGATGTTTGGAGATTTCTTGAGCACTCACAATAATAATATCTGTACAGGGGAGGACAGAGATGTGAACAAAATGAGGAGCAGATCTAAGTGGCCATGATGCAGAGACTGAGCTCATTATATAGGGGCCAGGAGAGCTTGATACAACTTGTAATGAGGACGCGCAAATGAAGCCATGGGGACAAAGAGATGACAATCCCGCAAAGTATAACAGAGATGTCGACTACTCTACTATAACGGTAGAAGGGGGGAACTGAGGCAGAACACGCTCGTGATCAAACATGCAGCATACTGTGCGTTAAAATTACACAAAGGATGATGAAATCATAGGCTATTTAAAAATATATATATATATATATATATATATATATATATATATATATTAGATAGACAGATAGATATAGATGTAGACATAAGTATATATATATATATATATATATATATATATATATATATATATATATATATTAGATAGACAGATAGATATAGATGTAGACATAATATATATATATATATATATATATATATATATATATATATATATATATATATATATAATAATTAGTCTCTTGCCTGAGTTTCTGTTATATATCAGAGTGAGAGAGAGACTCAGTTGATTAATATCCCAGCAGAGTTTAAAATGATGTGGATTAGCCCTGTCCCTCTCTCCATCTATCTGTCTGTCTACCTATCTGTCCTTCTCAGTCTACCCAGTGTCATGGTCTGATTGGCTGACAGGAGCTAAGCTGGTCTCTGATTGGTTCGTTGCTCTCCTTCATGTCCACCCGCCTGTCTCTCTCTCCAGCTGACTCTATCTATCTGCTCCTCGTATCTATCTATCTGTCTCTAGCCGTCTTTACATGTATTTGTGTGTTTAGCGGGCCATCTCAGTCATGTAAATATCTGTCTGTCTTTCTGTTTATGTCTGTCAGTCTTTCTGTCTGTCTACCCGTCTTTTTGGCTATGTGTATACGTATCTATCTATAGTATATATCTCTGTCCCACTATCTGCATCTTTATGTGTCTTCTTTCTGTATGTTTGTCATTCTACTTATCTATCTTTCTGTTTATCGATCTAGTCTGTCTATCTACCTCTATCTAGTCTTTTTTCAGTGTATATATCAGTTTATTCATATATGTAGTTAGCTCTCTCTCTGCCCTTCTGTTTATATCTATTTATTTATCTATCTCCCACATTGTCTATCACTCAGTCTATCTGTAGTCCCGGATGTGAAAAATAAGAAAAAATAATCCCCCTCACAGCCTCCCGTTAGACTAAAAATAAGTAAATAAACAGATAAATAAATAGATAAATATAGAAGAAATACCCACCCTAACCCCTCTCAGCATAAAATCTCTCCTTAGGCCAAAATATATAAATAAAATAAATTCAATAAATCCTCCCCCTAACCCCCCCACACAGCCAAAAATCCCACCCTAGTCCAATGGTTCTTCGCCTGGGGGAAATTACTCCTAAAGGGGTAATTTTGCTTTTTCAAGGGGGTATGGTCATTGCTCGGCGATTTTTGGTTTCTCTCTCTCTCTCTCTCTCTCTCTTTTATTTATCATGAGCAGGATCTGACAACTTTTTTGGATAAAGCTTGTTAAAGAATACGTCATTGTTTTATAGTGAGTTTGATTCCTTTTGCAACTAAGTACCGCTATGAAGTGTGTGTGTATGTGGTTTTTTTTTTCTGCTGTGCCATAGGAAAAGGCCAAAAACGGGATGTTAATGGACTGTGACATGCGATGCGTATTGTCTCTAACAGGTCCACTTATAGAAAAACTGTCACCCACCACACCAGTAGTCTAACAAAGTGTGTGTGGTACTGAAAATAATATAGCTAACAATCATAGACCGACTTCTTTCCACAGCTTATATAATCACCAGGAGAATACATTACTTTCTCGTGGTTTAACTAGGATGCGGTAGTAACAGCCTATCTTGGTGTGCAAAGGGGTTAAAGGGACAACAAGCTTAAGAACCACTGTCTTGGTCAAAAAATAAATAAATAAGTAGATAAATACTTTTCCCAATCCCCCAGGTCAAAAATCTCTCCCAAGCTGAATAAAACCGTCTGGAAGGGGCGAGAGTGAACAATTTAACACGCATCCTTTATTAAATGGGGAAATTGGCAGAGGAAATTGACCTACCTTGACCATAATTGGCGGAAATTTGTCCCCTAATTAATGTGGGAACGGAAATACTGGTGCAGTTGGGAGGCTTACTGAACATCATCTCCTTTCCGATTTATTTTGTGGATACGGTTGCCTGTTAGTTTTTTTTATGTTATTTATGCAGAGTGTGGCGATGGAGTGAGGATTTACGTAACAGAATAGGATAGTAAGGTGTGATAAGCAAAATAAATCGCCTAGGAAAAGGTGTTAGGGAGCATCCTTATCCGACTAGAGTACGAGTCTGGGTTGATCAGGTAAAATAAGCAATATGAATCGCTTAGGAAAAGGTTTTACGGAGCATGGATAAATTGGCCTAAAATATGGATGTAACTCTTTCAGTACAATGACGTATTTTCCGATATAGAGTGGGCGAGGCACGGTATTTTTCCGGGATGGAGGAGGAGGAGGAGGAAGAAGAGAAGGAGCAGGAGAAGTAATTTTTAAAGAACCGTATTTAGCCATGGGGGGCTGCTAGGAATGTGTGTGTGTGTGTGTGTGTGTGTGTGTGTGTGTTGCTAGGAATGTGTGTGTGTGTGTGTGTGTGTGTGTGTGTGTGTTGCTAGGAATGTGTGTGTGTGTGTGTGTTGCTAGGAATGTGTGTGTGTGTGTGTGTGTGTGTGTTGCTAGGAATGTGTGTGTGTGTGTGTGTGTGTGTTCATGCTGCAGCCATTATTTTATTTCAGTATTTAACTAGTAAGGAAGAAGTTGGCCGAACCTGCGTCTAACCCCTCCAGAAACCAAGATAGAAAGGTAGATAGATAGATACAGTAGATATAGTAAAGTAGATAGTTACAGAATTGTAGATAGATGGATGGATAGAAAGTCATGGTACTGAAGAGGTTAATGAAGGCTATCTAACCCCTCCAGAGACCAAGAATATAGATAGATAGATAAATAGATAGATAAGAGATAGATGGATAGATAGATAGTCATGGTACTGAAGGGGTAGGTGAAGGCTGTATCTAACCCCTCCAGTTCTCTCTCTCTCTCTCTCTCTCTCTCTCTCTCAAGCTGAATAAAATCGTCCGGAGATAGCAAGAATAAATAGAAAAAAATCGAATTGAATGAAGGAAATGGATGGGAAGTAGTGGAGAGAGAGAGAGAGAGAGAGAGAGAGAGAGAGAGAGAGAAGAGGCTGATCTCCACGAAATAGTAATGAAAAATGGGATGGAAAGACAGAGAAAATGAATGCGAGAGAGAGAAAGAGAGAGAGAGGAATGAATTATTAAAGAATGGGAATGGAAAGGCATAGAAAATGAATGTGTGTGTGTGTGTGTGTGTGTGTGTGTGTGTGTGTGTGAGAGAGAGAGAGAGAGAGAGAGAGAGAGAAATGAATTATTAAAGAATGGGAATGGAAAGGCATAGAAAATGAATGTGTGTGTGTGTGTGTGTGTGTGTGTGTGTGTGTGTGAGAGAGAGAGAGAGAAATGAATTATTAAAGAATGGGAATGGAAAGGCATAGAAAATGAATGTGTGTGTGTGTGTGTGTGTGTGTGAGAGAGAGAGAGACAGAGAGAGAGAGAGCTTCATGTCTCTCGAGAGCGGGGTAAGGTGATCTGTCTGTCTACCAGTCTGTCTATGTCTGTTCCTCTTTCTGTCATAAATGTCGCCTTCCTCTGCCTGTCTATAATTATCTTCCTGTTAACCATTCTATCTATCTGTCTATCTATCTTTATCTATCTAACCATAATTTGTCTGTTTATCTGCGTCTGTTTATCTTTGTCTCTGTTTATCTGTCTGTCTATCTGTCTAACTTTTCTTCTGTCTGTCTAGATGTCTCTGTCTGTATATCTGTGTCTGTTTTTCTTTCTTTCTCTTTGTCTTTGTCTGTCTCTTTATCTATCTGTCGTCTTGTGAGTAGCCTGTCTATCTATCAGTCTCCCCCCCTCCTTCTTTCCCTCTCTTCTTCCATGCATTTCTCTCACACTAACTTTTTCTTCCCTCCCTCCCTCCCTCCCTCCTATCCTTTCCTTTTGATCATCATGTTCCTCGCCGTAATATCGGAGCACATCTTCCCTCCTTCCTTCCTTCCTTCCTTACATCTCTCTCTCTCTCTCTCTCTCTCTGTTACGTCCGCCCTTACTTCCTACTTTCCATCCCTCCTTGCTTCCTTCCTTCTACCTTTCACTCATCCTTTTTTTTCCCTCCCTCCCTTCCCCATTCCTTCCTCTTTTCTTCTCTCCCTACCTTTCACATTTTCGTCCTTCTCTCCTCCTTTCATTCATACCTTCTTTCCTCCTTCTCTCCTCTATTTCTGGCTCCTGTCTTCTGTTCTCTCTTCCTTCTCCCTCCTCCCTCCCACTTTCTTTCCTTTATACTTTCCCTCCCTCGCTCCCTCCCTCGCTCCCTCCTTTGCCTCTTCAATCTTCGTCGAGCCAATCAGAAGCCTTCCTCCCTCCCCCCTTTTCCTCCTCCTCCTCCCCACATTTCCTCCATTCTTTTCCTTCTCTCCATGCATATTTTGTCTTTCTCCCCTCTGTCTCATCCAAGATTATATATATATATATATATATATATATATATATATATATATATATATATATATATATATATATTATATCCTGTATACCTCTCTGTTCTCTTTGTACCGTACATATATCTTCATCCGTCTGTTCATGTCTAGATATAATTCACTTATTTTCATCTAACTACTTATCTGCCCATTTATCTGTCTATCTATCCATATGTCTGTGTAGCCTATATACTGTATTATTCTCTTTATATATATATATATATATATATATATATATATATATATATATATATATATGCCCATACTTGCCTATATATGACGGTATCTACGTCAGTAAACTTTATATATTCTGTGTAAGTTCTCTCCCTCTTTCCCCTTCTCCCTCACTCCTCTCCTTCCTTCTTGCCTCTCCTTCCTTGCATTCCGGCATCCTCCCGCTTTGCTTCCTTCCTTTCCTTATTTCTCTCCTTCTTTTTTTCCATCCAAATTTCCATCCTCCTCTCCTTCCTTCCCTCCTCACTTCAGGTTTTTCCATCTTTCCGTCCTTCCTTCCATCCTTTCCCTCCATCC
>NC_137030.1:4526903-4561903 GCF_032717465.1 Coenobita brevimanus | reverse complement strand
TCAGGGGCTCGCGAGTGGGGTTTCTCTGTTTAAATATCTGGAATAAATCGCCAACTCATCCCCCAACGCACCTGATGGGAAAATAAAGTTTGGAGGATTGTGAATTAAGAATATTGAGTTTTTTTTATTTGTAGCTAAGTTTTGATGAATTATATATATTTGTGTGTGTGTGTGTGTGTGTGTGTGTGTGTGTGTGTGTGTGTGTGTGTGTGTGTGTGTGTGTGTGTGTGACTCTTTTACCTGAGTTATAAGTTTGTGATTTATTGGTAATGTATGATGTAGAAGAGTTATTGATAGTTTTATGCAATACTTATTAAGATAGATTGATTGAGACACGCAGATAGATAGATCGATAGATAGATAGATAGATGGTTAGATAGACTGATAAACAGATCGATTAATGAACAGATATACTAAAGCTGTTACATGCATACAAACATACATTACAGTACACGTACATTCTTACACATATATACTTTCATATAAACTTTCAAATCTACATATATACAATAAGTCGTAAATACATACATGCTTATATACACGTACATACTTACATACATACACATACACATATACTTTCATATCTACATACATACATACAGCAGTCATAAATACATACATAGACCTCCATCCATCCATACATACAGTGGTCATAAATACATACATACATACATAGACATCCATCCATACATACATACATACGTACACACACACATACGTACATAAAATTATATAGAGAGGGGCATTGTCAATAGCGTCCCTCCTCATTAACAACGCTAATAACACCTCCCTCAGTAAGCACAACGGAGGGCAAGGGTATCATTAGCATCATTAGTATTACTTTGGTCATTACCCTCATCAGCTTTAGTGTTGGTATTGCTGTTTTGATGATGATGATGAGGAGGAGGAGGAAGATGGTAGTGATGACGATGATGATAATAATAAAATTATTATTATTATTATTATTATTACTGCTATTACAACTACTACTATTACTACTTCTGCCACTACTACTACTACTACCACCACTACTACTTCTGGAACTACCACGGCTACTACTACTTCTACTACTAATTTTACTACTGCTACTACTACAACGTAATACTACTACTACTACTGCTACTACTACTACTACTGCCGGACTTCTGCTACTGCTACTGCTGTCATCATTGTTCTTTTTCTCATTCCATCATTAACCTGAACATCATCATAATCTTTATCATCATCATCTATATATATAAAAGAGCCGCGTTGTTTTTGTTTGTGTGTTGTCCTTCAATCACGCCCAAACCAAAGGCCAGAGACCCCCAGACCCATATATATTTTGAAACAGCGTGACCCAAGAATGGTTTTAGGGGGGGGGGTCAAAATTCAGATCTAGGTCATTTAAGGTCACCGGTAGAGTGTTCGCAACGCTGGGTACCCCTGCCAGTCACCTATTAAAACTGATCATTAATAACATTCTTCTATCTATCTATCTATTGCCAGACGCCTCAATCCCGTTTGGGGTGCCCACAAACAAATCTCCTCCAAGTCGCCCTGTCCCCCGCCATTTCACTGCCCTGCTCCCAACTCACACACCCCTCTCTCATATACCTCTCCACCCCATCCCTCCATCTCATCCTCAGCCTCCCCCTCCCTCTTCCCCCCTCCACCTCACTCACATACACTCTCTTCGTCAGTCTTTCACCCTCCATCCTCTCCACATGGCCAAACCACCTCAGTGTGTTCCTTATAACGCTTCCTATCACATCCACATCAACACCACAACGCTCCTTTATATCCTCATTCGTCAGCCTGTCTCTCCCTGTGACTCCACAGGCTCCTCTTAAATAACTCATTTCCACTGCTCTCACTCTTGACTTGTGTCCTTCCAACAACGTCCAAGCTTCACTTCCATACGTTAGAGTTGGTATCACAATACTGTCATGTAGTAACTTTTTCACTTCCATGCTCACTTCCTTGTTTCTTATCACTTCTTTCAAGGAACCAGCAACCTTTCTTCCTTGCTGTACCCTTTCAAGCACTTCACCCTCCAAACCTCCATCCTTTCTCATCACACTACCCAAGTACTTAAACGTACTCACATTTTCCAATTCCTCACCATCCAACCTCGCTGTACATTCATTGACTTCACCTTTCTCAAAGATCATCACTTTACTCTTCCCTACATTCACCTTTAGATTCCGTTTCTTACACACTCTCCCAAACTCATCCACCAAGCCTTGCAGCTCCCCTTCGTCTTCACTCAACAACACAGTATCATCTGCAGACAACAGTACAGGGAGTTTCCAAACACTATCCTCGTCCAGATTAGATGTTTATGAGGGAGAGAGAGAGAGAGAGAGAGAGAGCTTGAGTGTGTTTGCGCAAAAGAGCGAGGGAGAATGAGAGCATAATCCACTGCATAACCTCCTAATTAGCAAGCTAACAAGGCATGAGAGAGAGAAAGAGAGAGAGAAATTCTGTCAGAGAGTGAGTTTGTGAGATCTGTGCATGTATGTATGTACAATGTATGCGTTTGTATGTATGCATGTACGTCTTTATATATGTATGTATGTATGTATGTATGTTTAATCCAGTCCTTACCCCAGTAATTACGAAGTCATGTGTGAGAGTTTAATGAGGTGATTAATGTACGTAATTAGATGGATTATATGGTGGAGGAAGTGGTTATTTGTATGTATGTAGGCAGGTAGATAGATAGGCAAGGAGATAGATAGGTATGAATAATATAAGTAGGTAGGGAGGTAGAGTAGTATGGTAGGGGAAGGGTAGATTGGTAGGCAGGGATAGAGATAGGTATGGTACGCTGAAAGTAGGTAGGTAGAAAAACAGTTGGATATGGTAGGTGGAAAGGTAGATAGATAAGTAAATCTGTACAAAGGGAGTGAGATACAGGTGTAGATGCGTTGGTAGGGGAGAGAGAGAGAGAGAGAGAGAGAGAGGTGATTAGCATACTTAATTAGCTGGGTTTTATGGTGGATGAATTGGGCATTGACTGAGGGAGGGCGTGGGATGCATGAGTAATAATTCTGCTGTAACTGTTATTGGTACGTTCAGTGTATATCAGTATACAGCAGTATGTCGCCTGATTGGTATACCTGTTCAAAATATACCAAGGATTCCTGATTATTTCACAATATATATATATATATATATATATATATATATATATATATATATATATATATATATATATATATATATATATATAGTGTATTGTGTGTGTGTGTGTGTGTGTGTGTGTGTTTGTGTGTAACATTTACATAAAGTGTACCGGTATATTAATCTCTCTTTGAGTATATATAACTTTCAAAGATACGAGTTTCGCTACAAAACACGTATTATCGCTGGTGTGTTAATCCCGGCGCAGTTTCGTCCCAGTTGTCATTCGGTCCGCCAAACAAATGAGAACCGAATTTCCCGCGAGGCAAGCTGGTCATGTAATCCGGTTAATCTGCCAGTGAGAGGCTACGCGGACCGGTGACATAAATCCGTAAATCCAATCAGAGAATCCGGCACTGTGCGAACGAATCTGCGAACTGTGGCGCCGAAAAGGTTGCCGGGAAATGTGAGTGTGTTCGATTTGCTGCGTGGTGACTTTGATGGTGGTGATTGGTTGGGGATTTGATGATCAGATTCGTAATAGTGGTAGCAGGAGTAGTAGTAGTAGTAGTAGTAGTAGTAATAATAATAATAATAATAGCAATAAAGACGTATGGGAGTTATTAGGGAGTTGTCTACATTAGTGTGTGTGTGTGTGTGTGTGTGAGAGAGAGAGAGAGAGAGAGAGAGAGAGAGAGAGGACAAAGTGAGACAGACAGGGAGAGAGAAAGGGAGAGGGAGAGATAATAGATTAATGACTGACTAAACTGAAACAGGGGAGCGAAAAGACAGATAGATAGAGTGATGGAGAAGTAGATAGATAGGTGGATAGATGTACGGTTAGATAGATAGATATAGATAGGTAAATAGATTTTTAAGTATGATAGACAGAAAGAGACAGATAGAGAGAGAAAGATTTTGACGATGTTCACACGGGAGAATTAAATGCATATTAAAGAGAGAGAGAGAGAGAGAATTTAAGATGATGTTGATGTTTCAGTAAGATTAAATGCATATAGGAAGAGAGAGAGAGATTATGATGATGTTGATCTCAAGAAAATTAACTTCATATAAGAGAGAAGGGGGGGATTATGACGATGCTGATGTCTGAGGAATATAAAAAATAGATAATGAGAGAGAGAGAGAGAGCGGGAGGGGGGGGACCTTTATGCTAACAGACGGTGGCGTGGAAGGAGATTGGATGTCTGAAATGATTTACTGACGAGCACCAGATAGTGTGTGTGTGTGTGTGTGTGTGTGTGTGTGTGTGTGTGTCCTTGCGTGTGTGTGTGTGTGAAAGAAGTAGATAGCTAAATAGGTAGGTAGAAAGATATTTAGGTGAACAGAAAGATATTTAGGCAAATAGATATTTAGAAAGATATTTAAGTAGGGTATGTAGATAGATAGAGACAGATATTTAGGTAGGTAGATAGATAAATATTTAGATCGATAGGTAGATAAATAGATGGATGGATGGATGAATTAGTAAATAAATAAATTGGGAGAAAGATGGAGATAGACGCGGATATATATATATATATATATATATATATATATATATATATATATATATATATATATATATATATACAGTATATTGCCAGATGCCTCAATCCCGTTTGGGGTGGCCACAAACAAAACGCCTCCACGTCACCCTGTCCCCCGCCATTTCACTGCCCTGCTCCCAGCTCACACCCACCTCTCTCATATACCTCTCCACCCCATCCCTCCATCTCATCCTCGGCCTCCCCTTCCCTCTTTCCCCCTCCACCTCACTCACATACACTCTCTTCGTCAGTCTTTCACCCTCCATCCTCTCCATATGGCCAAACCACCTCAGTGTGTTCCTTATAACGCTTCCTGTCACATCCACATCAAAACCACAACGCTCCTTTATATCCTCATTCGTCAGCCTGTCTCTCCATGTGACTCCACAGGCTCCTCTTAAATAACTCATTTCCACTGCTCTCACTCTTGACTTGTGTCTTTCCAACAACGTCCAAGCTTCACTTCCATACGTTAGAGTTGGTATCACAATACTGTCATGTAGTAACTTTTTTTCACTTCCATGCTCACTTCCCTGTTTCTTATCACTGCTTTCAAGGAACCAGCAACCTTTCTTCCCTGCTGTACCCTTTCAAGCACTTCACCCTCCAAACCTCCATCCTTACTCTTCACACTACCCAAGTACTTAAACGTACTCACATTTTCCAATTCCTCACCATCCAACCTCGCTGTACATTCACTGACTTCACCTTTCTCAAAGACCATCACTTTACTCTTCCCTATATATATATATATATATATATATATACACACACACACATAAAGAGAGAGAGAGAGAGAGATGCTGAGGTAAAAAGACAACAGTACCGAGCAAACTCCTCTCCCCACGCTCCCAAACTCTAATACTCGTATACTATATAAACAGTACAGGAGAACAGGGAGAAACAAAAGTTTGAGGATAATTAAACCCATTCGTTGCTGATGGTAGTCTCTCTCTCTCTCTCTCTTAATTAACTCATCTCAGGTGTGTATTCCAGGTGACTAATTGGACGTTTTGTGAAGGTGGACTGAAACTGAGAGGGAGAGTGCGTCTCCTGCGTAAGATAGAGAGGTGCATTTGTGAGGG
Source organism: Coenobita brevimanus (assembly GCF_032717465.1). NCBI lineage: Eukaryota > Metazoa > Arthropoda > Malacostraca > Decapoda > Coenobitidae > Coenobita > Coenobita brevimanus. The sequence goes on along the minus strand of NC_137030.1, from coordinate 4,556,163 downwards.
GGATTGAACGGTGTGGGTGTGAGAAATGTGCTGTTAATTATTACCGTTATCATTATTATTATTATTATTTATTTTTTTTTATTAGTATTATTGGTATTTATTGTTATTATTTTTAATTTTTATTATCATTGTCATTATTATTATTATTATTATTATTATTTATTATCATCATTGTCATTATCATCATCATTATTATTATTATTATTATTATTGTCATTATCATCATCATCATCATCATCATCATCATCATCATCATTATGATGATGATCGTGATGATGATGATGATGATTATCCTCACTCGATGTAGTTCTGCTTTCGGGTGCCTACCCTTTCCTCTCTTCCTTCCTCCTTTTCTTCCTTCTTCATCTTTCTTTCTTTCATTCTTTCCTTCCTTCCTCTTCTGTCTGTCTCTCTTTCATTCTTTCCTTCCTCCTTTGTCTATCTTTCTTTCACTCTTTCCTTCATCTTCTGTCTATCTCTTTTTCATTTTTTCCTTCCTCTTCTGTCTATCTTTCATTCATTCTTTCCTTCCTTCCTCTTCTGTCTATCTCTCTTTCATTCTTTCCTTCCTCTTCTGTCTATCTTTCTTTCGTTCCTTCCTTCCTTCCTCATTTATCTTTCATTCTTTCCTTCCTCTTCTGTCTATCTTTCTTTCGTTCCTTCCTTCCTTCCTCATTTATCTTTCATTCTTTCCTTCCTTTCTCTTGTGTCTGTCTTTCTTTCATTCTTTCCTTCCATCCTCTTCTGTCTGTCTCATTTTCATTCCTTCCTTCCTCCTCTGTCTATCTTTCTTTCATTCTTTCCTCTTCCTTCTGTCAGCGGGTGACTGCACAGAGTTACAAGCCAAATAGTTTCCTGTACACCAGGAAACCATTTACTACGCTGGGTGGTAACCATATAACGAGGTTATGGCGCCTTGTGGTTTAATGGGTAATTAAGTCGCTCCAGTCGGATTAAGCCGGTGCTGGTTTATATCCAAGAACTGATTGAAGTTTATTGCTCACGTAATGCCACTCAGGGATGAGTGAGGCTGGACACTCATCTTAAATGTCACGACCAACTTTCCTAGCCCTGGGCTCCTACGCTCTTTCATGGGGCAACACTGGATTAGATGAATGAATGGTGAATTATTATTATTATTATTATTAATTATTATCATTTTATTAATACAATATCATCATTCCTATTACTATGGCCCCAGGTGCTTATTACACACTAGGAAGGATGATAATGCTGATCTCTTTTACTATTAGTAGTATTAGTAATAGTAATATAATAATAATAATAATAATATTATTATTATTATTATAGTAGTAGTAGTAGTACCACCACCACCACCACAGTATTAATCCACATTCCATCCACCCTATCCTCACACTCCATCTTCTTCCATTTACCAGACCACACCACACCATACCGGGTCCATCAAAATTCCACATCACCCTCCCTCATTGTTTATTTAACCGTGTGTATGAGGCGGCCAGATTACATAGATTTACATAGATGAAAGTGAATGAGTGTTTGTCAGCGACGTCGGCCATTTGATAGGTGTGGAAGGGGCAAGGGATGAGGAATTTTCGGTGTGTGTGTAGGGGTTATTTCTCTCTCTCTCTCTCTCTCTCTCTCTCTCTCTCTCATTTGCATCTTTCACATTCACCCTCTCGCTCACTGTCACTTTCTCCCATCTTCCCTTTCTATCTCCTGTCTCACTTCAACTCTCTTTCTGTCTGTCTGTCTGTCTGTCTGTCTGTCTCTCTCTCTCTCTCTCTCTCTCTCTCTCTCTCTCACTCATTTGCATCTTTCCTCTTCACCCTTTCTCTCACTGTCACTTTCTTCCATCTCTCTCTCTCTCTCTCTCTCTCTCTCTCTCTCTCTCTCTCTCTCTCTCTCTCTCTCTCTCATTTGCATCTTTCCTCTTCACCCTCTCTCACTCACTATCACTTTCTCCCATCTCTCTCTCTCTCTCATGCCTAAGTTAGCCTGAACCGGTGTGGTGGACTGCTAAAGTTTGGAGCTAACTTTAGAGATAATTAAGCCCTGAGTGAGAGAGAGTAAGTTCTGGAATTTGGGGAGTTAGAGAGAGAGAGAGTTGGAAAATGTGAGATAAAAGGAGGGAGGATGGGAGAAAGTGAGACTGAGCGAGAGAGGGGGAATAGGAAAGGTGTAAATGAGAGAGAGAGAGAGAGAGAGAGAGAGAGAGAGAGATTTAAACTCATTGTATGTAGGAGTTAGAGTATGTTTACACGAATTATAATGTACAGAAGTTCACACGCATACAGTTGCTCACATGCACATAAACTTACATGTGCACAAATTACACGTACATGGATGGTTAGAATGTACGTTTTTTAAAGCTGATATCAGATGCCTACATAGATTTTATTTGTGTGTGTGTGTGTGTGTGTGTGTGTGTGTGTGTGTGTGTGTCAGTTTAGTTGCTGGTGGTGATCCGTTTTGTGCTTGTGTGTGTGTGTGTGTGTGTGTGTGTGTGTGTGAGAGAGAGAGAGAGAGAGAGAGAGAGAGAGAGAGAGAATGTAATAAAACCATAGTATGCAAAGTTGTGATGTCTGGAATGAATATTAACCTGGGCTGTGCTGAGTTGATGAATAGTGTAGTAAATTTCACCACAACACCTACCACAGCCACAACTACCACCACTACTACAACCACCACAACCACTACTACAGCTACCACCACTGCTACAACCACAACCACCGCCACCACAATTATCATCACCACCACTACTGCAACCACAACCACCATCACCATTCACTACCATTACTACAACAACTGCCACTACAACTACTACCTCTCCTGCCACCATTACTACAACCACAGCTACCACTATAACCACTAACATACCACTATCTTACTGTTTATTACTTTCAGAGAGAGAAAGAGAGAGAGAGAGAGAGCATATGGAAAGTGGAGAGGGAATGGGATAGGAGAGGGGGAGGGACACACACACACACACACACACACACACACACACACACACACACGTGACTAAAAACAACCACCACCATAATCACTACCATTTTCACCTTCTACCACCACAACCACAACAACCCTTTCTCCCCACCACCACCACCACAACCCCCACATATCCCATCCCTCTACCACCACCACCAACATTACCACAGCCATCTTCCCCCACCACCACCACAATTATCCTGTCCCCACCACAGCTACCACAGTCACCACCACAATTACCCTCCCTCCCAACCACCACCAGAACAACCACCAGAACCCATAACCCCCTCCCCACCACCACCACCACCACCACATCAATCACTGTGGCAGGAGCGGGCGGAAATTAACAGAAGCCCAATAACTCACTCACTATTCGCGCCGCCAATAATAGTCAGAGGGAAATAATAGTCAGCACGGGAAATAATAGTCAGATAAGAAATAATAGTCAGATGGGAAATAATAGTCAGATAAGAAATAATAGTCAGTATGGGAAATAATAGTCAGATAAGAAATAATAGTCAGTATGGGAAATAATAGTCAGAAAGAAATAATAGTCAGATAAGAAATAATAGTCAGATGGGAAATAATAGTCAGATAGGAAATAATAGTCAGATAAGAAATAATAGTCAGATGGGAAATAATAGTCTGTATGGAAAATAATAGGCAGATAGGAAATAATAGTCAGATAAGATATACTAGTCAGGTGGGAAATAATAGTCTATGGGAAATAATAGTCTGATGGGAAAGATTGCCAGATTGGATATAATAGTCAGTATGGGAAATAATAGGCAGATAAGAAATAATAGTCATGGGAGATAATAGTCAATATGGGAAATAATAGTCGGTATGGGAAATAATAGTCCGTAGGGAAATAATAGTCAGCATGGGAAATAATAGTCCTCAAAGGAAATAATAGTCAGGAGATGGAAATAAAAATCGCTGGTGGAAATAGTGGCTAGTTAGAAAAAAAAACGAGGTAAAGAAAATGGTTACCCTTCGAAATTAATGTTGGAAATAATAGTCCAGAGGGGATATATGTGGAAATAAAAGTCTTCTGGAAATATGGTTAGGGTTGGAAATAAAACCCATCATGAGGAGTTATAATTACACCTGAAAATGATTGCTAAAAATGGGAAATACTAGGAATTATGGTGTGTCCTTTTGTAATATTAGCTCTAGGGAATGATTGGCAGATGTTTAATATTCTGTCTGTCCAACTACAGCCAGACACCGCAATTCCGTAACGAGTGGCCACAAAAAAATCGCCTCCATGTTACCCTGTCCCCTAACCATTCCGCTGCCCTTCCCCCAACTTATCCCTCCCCTCTCTCTCATATACCTCTCCACTCCATCCCTCCATCTCATCCTCGGCCTCTCCCTTCCCCTTTCGACCTCACGTACATTCACTCCTAGTTAGTCTCTCACTCTCTATCCTCCCCACATGGCCAGACCACCATAGTGTATTTCTCCTAACGCTTTCTGTCACATCCACATCCACACCACAGCACTCTGATTCACTTCCTCATGTGTCAGTATGTGGAGGTGAAGGAGCGATGCAGTGTGGATGTGATAGAAAGCGTTGAAGATTGTGCTCATGAAAATAATGGTCTGACGTAGAGATGTGTTTTTGTGCATTACCAGCGAAGCAGATTTGCTCTCCATGTTTGTCTGCCTGAAATTTAAGTCGATCACACACGAAAATATCAAAACTTTGCCTTGGAAGTTAGGAAGTGTGTGTGGGTATCGGATTTTATTTGGGTAATCTCAGGCCTTTACTGGGAAGTGGTGGTTCTTTTTTGCTTTGCTGTGTGTGTGTGTGTGTGTGTGTGTGTGTGTGTGTGTGTGTGTGTGTGTGTGTGTGGTGATGGTGGTGGTGGGGGTAGAGTTGGAAGTGGTAGTTGGTGATACTGTCGTTGTCGAAGTACTGGTAGTAGTAGTAGTGATTTATAGTAGCAGTAATAGTAGCAGTAGTAGTAGTGTAAGTGTTCTTGTTATCGGTAGTATTATTATAATGGCAGTACTAATAATCATTCTTGTTTTTGTAGTTATTATTACGACATTCTTGTACTGTTACTGGTTCGATGTATGATCATGGAGAAAAAGTATCAAAGAAAATGAAGTTGGAAGCACAGTTAGATTGGGCATAAGCTTAACCTTCCCAGTCCAAGGAATCATGAGTGTTTTATTCTTGCTATCGCCATGTTCTTTTATTTTGCTCATGAGATTTTTCGCGCTATCTATTTATATCCAGACGCTGTAATCTTTTAAAGGGTGGCCACAAACAAATCGCCTCCATGTCTCCCTGTCCCCTGCCATTTCACTGCCCGACCCCCAGGTAACACCCTCTCTCATATACCTCTCCACTCCATCCCTCCATCTCATCCTCGGTCTCCCCCTCCTTCTACCTCCACCTCACATAAACTCTCCTCGTTAGTCTCTTGCTCTTCCTCTTCTCCACATGGCCAAACCACCTCAATGTATGTGTCTAGCTGAGGAGGTTAAAAACATCCTTCACTAACCCCTTCATTACCAGGCACTCTCCTATAACAAATAAATCGCCTAGTAACAGGAAATAAGAAAAAAATATCAATAATTATCCGTGTCTTGTATAATTTTGATAGTCCATAATGCCAAAAACACAAAAATTATAATATATTTTTGGGGGGCAAAGTTTTGACGTGATATCATTTATGCCAAGAGTTTAAAGAAAAATAAGTTTGTCTTTTAAGTTTCCATTTATAAGAGTCCGGATCTGATATTCTGAAAGAGGAGGTGGGTGGAAGGATGGAAGAGAGAGAAAGGAGGGAAGAAAGGGGGAAAGGTAGGAAGGAGGGTGGGAAGAAAATGGGGATGGAGATGGAAGGGAGAGAGAAAACGAAAGAAAGGAGAGAGAGGCAGAGAGAGAAGGGAAGAAAGAGGGGCGAAGGGAATGAAGGAAAGAGGGAAGTAAAGGGGAATGGAGTAGAGAAAGGGAGAGAGAGAGACAGACAGACTGTTACGAAGTCTCCAGAGCCGCTTAGAATGCCACTCTATGATAGTAGTAGTAGTAATAGTACGGTAGTATAGTAGCAATAGTAGTAGTGTAGTAATAGTATTGGTGGTGGTGGTGGTGGTAATAGTAGTAGTAACAATAGTAGCAGTAGTAGTAGTGGTAGTAGTAATAGTAGTAGTAAGAATAATAGTAGTAGTGGTGGTTGTAATAATTGTATAATAGTAGTTGCAGCGCCAGCTTAATCTGAACATGAACCCAGTGCACTGCAGGCTGAAGTTACCATTCTTCTACAGTCCGCCATCCTCATTTCGGGGGATAGGGAGGGGGTTGAGGGACGCTTGTATAACCGGGCAGCTCCACCGTCCAGTTATATCGGTGCCACGACGTGAAGGCGTCCCTCTCCACCACCACCGCACGAGTAGAAAAAAAAAGGAAAGAAAAAATCAATTCTTGCAATATACAGCATGAGGGAGAGAGAGAGAGAGAGAGAGAGAGAGAGAGAGAGAGAGAGAGAGAGAGAGAGAGAAATGTACATGACAGAGGGAAAGACAAAAGAATGCGTGTATATGAGATAGAAAAGGATGTATGGGTAGATAGATACAGAGAGAGGGAGAGAAAGAGAGGGAGGGAGAGAGAGAGAGAGAGAGGGAGTGAGCTGTTAACTGATGAAAGCTCTCTCGCATTGGCTTAACACAGGCTCTGTTATCGTGTTAAAAGCTTGGGGGCATTGGTGACACGATTAGAGCCAGCTTTATTTTCACTCGCTCACTTTTTGTCCATTTTTGGCAGGCGTGATTGGGGGAACGGATGGAATATTGTAGGGTTTGTGTGGATGGTAGTGATTCACGGCTCTCTCTCTCTCTCTCTCTCTCTCTCTCTCTCTCTCTCTCTCTCTCTCTCTCTCTTTCCGGAGATATATGAAGACTGTCATTCTCTTCCAATGGATATTTCTCTGTCTGTCTGTCTGTCTGTCTCTCTCTCTCTCTCTCTCTCTCTCTCTCTCTCTCTGTTTCCGGAGATATATGAACGCTGTCATTCTCCTCCAGTGGATATTTCTCTCTCTCTCTCTCTTTCTCTCTCTCTCTCCATTTCAAGCCAGCTATTCATCTTTAAGCCTCTCTTTCTTTAGACTCTCTCTCTTTGTTCTCTTTTTATGAGGCAGAGAAATGCATTTTATACGCTTTTGTTGCCTATTGTTTCATTTGTGTGTGTGTGTGTGTGTGTGTGTGTGTGTGAGAGAGAGAGAGAAAGAGAGAGGAGTCCATGTGGGCAGAAGTGCATGACAGTCACTACATATCTTTTTGGATGAGAGAGAGAGAGAGAGTGAGAGACCTCCATTACACCCCTGCTCCATTGAATGACTTATTTCCCAGGTGACAAAGGGGACGCTCTCTCTCTCTCTCTCTCCTTTTTTGTCCTCACAATTCTCCCTCGCTTTGCGATTAAATAGGCGGGTGCGTTGAGTGAGGCTATTCTCTCACTTTCTCACTCACTCGCCCACTTTCACACACACACACTCACAAACAACCCTGAACCACCCAATCACCCCTCTAATTGCCTCCCTAATTGCCTCTCTGATTTCTCCCTCACAGGCTTCCTAATCACCTCAGGATAATGACCTCCAAGGAGACTGAAGTAATTATCATCTTTTTATCAATTATCCATTGTTATTCATCATTGCATTTTTATATTATTATTTTTACTTTTATGATATCTATATGTGGCTGTCTGTGTGTGTTTTTGTGTATGTATTTATCTATATGTCTATGTGTATTTATGTGTGTGTATATGCATGTGTATGTATTTGTCTGTCTATATGTATATGTGTATTTATGTGTGTGTATATGCTTGTGTATGTATTTGTCTCTCTGTGTATGTCTGTGTGTATATTTATGTGTGTATTTTTCTCTGTATGTCTGTGTGTATTTATGTGTGTATATGCTTGTGTATGTATTTCTCTGTGTATGTATATGTTTTCATTTATGTCTATATCTGTTTGTGTATGTGTTTATCAGTGTGTGTATTTCTTTATGCATTTATCTGTTGTGTATGTTTGTCTCTTATGTGTATATATTTGTGTTTATTTCTTTATGTGTATCTTCGTTTATGTGTTTATCTGTGTATGTCTGTGTATGTATTTATCTGTGTGTACGAGTATGTCTGTATATTTTTCCGTGTATACCTTTTGTCTTCTTATATATATATATATATATATATATATATATATATATATATATATATATATATATATATATATAGATATATATATATTTTCTGTGTATATGTCTGTATTTGTGTACTGTTTATTCTTCCTTACACCTTTTGTTTATATTTTCCCATGTTTTTGTTTCATTTATTTAGTTTGTGTGTGTGTGTGTGTGTGTGTGTGTGTGTGTGTGTGTGTGTGTTTTAACCCTTCTTTATTTATATGTTTTCCACGTACGCATGTTTTCATCTCTATACTTATATCATTTAACTATATTTGTCTTACCTATCTTTATCCTTTTTTTGTACCATTTATCAATAATTATTTTGTCTTATAGTTACCCATTTATTAGTATTTATTCATAATTGTACCATTTATCAATATTCATAATTATTTTGTCTATCACTTACTCATTTATTACTTTTATTTGTACCATTTATCAGTATTAGTTCTTGATATATTACTGTTTATCCGTATGTCTACTATTTATCCATATTTATTTAATTTTTTTAATTAATTATTTATTGCTATTTGTCAGTAAGTACCATTTTCCTCTGTATTTCCACTTGCTGCGTTTATTCCAGAAATTACCAAACTCTACGTGTATCGCAACCCAGATTTCGTTAGCTATCCACTCGTACATTTTAGTTTTCTCCTTCCATAATCCCTTTAATAACGGTAACAAATTTACTGTTTCAGATGTAATTAATTTATTTCTCCACTGATCAACCATTGATATGTGTATTTAATCTAATATGGCCACGAGTAATGATTTGGGTGTGAATATTCAGCCAGGATTTGCGGGGTTTCTTTGCATTAGTAATTAGGTAAGCCTGAGTGGAAATTACTGATATTGGCTAAGGTCGTGGGTATGTATGAGTCCGGTAAGTGGTGTTGACCATCATCCACTCACTTGATGTAGTACTGCCTGCTTTTTCTTTACTGTGGTTGACTTTGCACTGAGTGACAAGCCTCGTATTTCCCGTAAGCAAGGAAACAGCTAATAACGCTGGGTGGTAACCATAAAAACAGATAACGGGGAAATATAGAGCCTACTATGGTGCAGCTGTTGACAAGGTGGCGAGACAGTTGCGGCGTCCATCCAGGAACCAAACCTCCACACCCTTTCCCGAGCTTCGCTGTGGTAAGGCGCTGTCCACCTCAAGAGAACATCGGTGTACTGCACGAGACGGCACTGCGGGGGTGATTGCTTGCCTGCGATTGATGGTCTGACCCCCCAGGCAGACCGGGGTTACTTTACTACTGTTACTGCACTGATGATGATAAAGATAATGATGATGATTAATTTGGATTCTGATATGCAAATAAGTCATCATCATTATCGTAACTATCATCTTTTAGTTGTGATTAATAATAATGATAAAAATGAGAATAATAATAATAATAATGATGATGATGATGACGATGATATTGATAATAGTAGTAGTAGTCCATCTATCCATCATCCAGTCCTACGTTGCCTCATGAGGAGCGTAGGAGCCTGAGGCTAGGCAAGTTGGTCCTGACATTTAAGATGAGAGCGACCAGCCCCACTGGTCCCTGAGTGGCAGTACATGAGCAGTAAACCCCAACCACTCCATGGATATAAACCTGCACCAGCTCAGTCCGATTGGAGCGCCTTAATTACCCACTAAACAACCAGGCGCCAAAATTTGGTTGTATGGGTACCACCCAGCGTAGTGAATAGTTTACTGGTGTATAGGAAACCATTTGGCTTGTCACTCAGTGTAGAGTCACCCACAGGCAGAAGGAAGAGGAAAGATTGAAGGAAAGAAAGACAGAAGAGGGAGTGTAAAGTCACCCTTAGGCAGAAAGACGAGGAAAGAATGAAGGAAAGGATTACAGAAGAAAATGGAAGGAAAGAAGGATGGAGGAGAGGAAAGGGCAGACACCCAAGAGCAGCACTACATTGAGTGAGTAGATGGTGAGCTCCCCCACCTACCATGATGATAAATGAACACAACAGCCACATTAATGATAATAATCAGGTGCCGTCTAATAATAATAATAGCGGTAGTAGTACGGTAGAAATGATAAATATAAACAACAGCAGTAATAATAATAATAATAATAATAAATAATAATAATAATCAGGTGCCGTGTGTGTGATAATTACCCGATAATTCAGAGCAACCACTCCGTAACCCTGGTTTAATGAGAGCTCGCCGTAATGTGAGCCGAGTTTAATAATTCTTGTTTGTGCGACCCGTTTCTAATTAGCGGATCATCAGGCGAAGTGGTGACAGAGAGAGAGAGAGAGAGAGAGAGAGAGAGAAGGAGGAAAAATGGGTTGGGTTGAAAGAGAAGGGAAAGAAGAGGAAAGGTGAGGTTAGAGAGAGAGGGGGGGGGATAGGAGAGAAAAATGGGTCGGGTTGAAAGAGAAAAGGTAAGATGAGAGAGGGAGAGAGAGAGAGGGGAGGAAGAGAGAGAGAGAGAGATAGGGGAGGGAGAGAGAGAGAGAGACTATCCACTCTCCTGGTAAAGTTACTGTTATTGCTTTTGTTGTTAGTGTTGTTGTTTTATTGCTTTTGTTGGTATTGTTAGTAAGTCGAATTGTTATTGTTCATGTTGATATTATTACACGCGCGCTCGTGAAGTGAGAGCGGGGTAATGTTTTGGTCTGTGTGTGTGTGTGTGTGTGTGTGTGTGTGTGTGTGTGTGTGTGAGCTTTTGGGAGTGTTCGGAGTAAAGGAAGAATAAATGGATATAATTTTAAGAACCATCCTTCAAGAGTAAAGATAAATATTAGACTCCATAATTCAAACAGTTTTTTTTTTTTTTAGACCAAATTTGGTGGAAAGATTGGGGGTCAGCCAAGGATGAAGAGTTGTGATTTTGAGGAGACTAGGTCAAAGGTCGAGTCCTGGGTTCATTTGAGACGTGACCCAGTGGACTGCAGGCTGAAGTTGCCCTCCTCCTCCTGTGGTCCACCATCCTTCCTTCGGGGGATAGGGAGGGAGTTGAGGGACGTTTGTATAGCCGGACAGTGGAACCGCGTGGTTATATCAGTGCCACCACGTGAAGGCGACCCTCTCCAGCACCGAGGAAGATGTAGAAGGGAGGGGAAGTTAAAAAGTAACACAGGTGGAGGGGAAAAATGGCAGAAAAAATGACAGAAGTTGGATTGATGGAGGGGAATTATAGTGAATAGACGCAGGGTTGAGATTTTTATGAGGCCAAAGGTTAACTCTCTCTCTCTCTCTCTCTCTCTCTCTCTCTCTCTCTCTCTCGTGTATGTGGCGTGTGTTGAGTTAATCATTTTCATGTTGAAAAAAATGTTTTTTCTTCAATTTACTTATATTAATTTGAGGATCCTGCATACCCCATTTATTTGTGAGGAAAACGATTATAATGATGATAGTAATGGTGATGATGGTGGTGGTGGTGATGGTGCGAAGGATGATGTTACAGTAATGATAAAAATATGGATAATAATAATATAATGATATTCAAAACATTCAGTTGTAATGATGATGAGGTCGATAATGATGAATTTGATGATAATAGCGATAGTGTTCACCATGATGATTAGGCTGATAATGATGATGTGAATTTGCTGTGGTGGTGTTGATGGTGATGGTGGTGGTGATGATGATAATAATAATCATGGTGATGATGAAATTCCTCTCTTGCAGATGAGGCGGTCATCGTACTCGCAGGTGGAGCAGGGTGCCGCCGGGGGTAGCAGCAGCAGCAGGGACGTGGAGGCTCAGCTGACAGATACACAGACCACGCCAGAGGAGGAGAGCGAGGCCACCCCCAGATGGGCCAGCCTGAGGGCCAAGATCCTGTCCTTCACCCGCAGCCGCAGCAAGAGCCCCCAGTCACGCAGTCCCAGCAGCCGTTCACCCACCGCCCGCTCACCTGCCTCTCGCTCTCCAGCACCCCGTTCGCCTTCGTCGCGGTCGCCCACAGTCTGTCGTTCACCTACTGCACGATCTCCCACCTCTCGCTCGCCCGCTTCTCGTTCTCCCACCTGCCAGTCTCCCAACCGGTCACCCACCAACAAGTCTCCTCCGCTGCGGTCACCAACACAGCGCTGGGCACCGCCCCTCGCCATAAACAAGCGAGGCTCCTTTTCTCGCGGATCATCACGTGACTCACGTGGGTCCTGGGAGTCCCCCTCTAGTTCCCAGGAACTGGCAGACTCACAGATGGCACTGCGCAACCCTGGCGCCAAGGTGAAACGATGTTTGAAGAAAGCCTTTAGCCTCCAGCTGGAGGGAGGGGAGGATGGTGAGGAAGGCACAGACCAGGACAGCCCTGGAACTGGTGTACCTGGCGGCCGTAAGGTCAAATTGAAGATACGATCCTCACCAGTGGAGCAGGTCATGGAGCTAACCCAGCTGGAGGAGGAGGCAGGTGCAGCCGAGGCTGCCCGGCGTGTACGCAAGGGTTCCTATCATGGCACATCCTCACCTGCTTCACCTGTTGAAGCACCCAAAAGGCATTCTTTCAGCACAGCCAGCGACCGCAACGGCATTGTGGTTACCAACAACGACCTGGTTTCATTGTTGGCTCCTCCTCACCGACTCAAGCCCCCAGGTGCCCCAGTGGCTGAACCCCCACCACCACCCCCGCCTGCAGTCCCTCATGCCCGAGGTCGTTCTCAGAGCATAGCAGTGTGCTGGGACAACCCTCAGGGAGCTAGTGGGGCAAAAGGCGAAGGGGACGGGCCACAGGCTCCTGTCACCATCCGCAGGACAGACTGTGATCACGTATCAGCGCCGCTGTCAGCGCCTGCAGTACCCCTGGAGGCCCCTGCAGAAGAGGATGAAGAGGACCGTATGGCTTGGGACTCCTCTGGCTCCACAATTGATGCAAGTTTGCTGGGCTCTGTCATTGAACAGTTCCTCAAGACAACCAAGGATGAAGATGATGTAGGTGAGGTAGCCTCTGCCCTTACCAGCTTGCAGGTCAAATGACGTCCAACCCGACACACCCAATACCAAGTGATGCCCCTGCCACGCCGAGGGTCAGGCTCAACACCAGGCTCTCGTCGTGGGTCTGGGTCAGGCCAGGTCACTCCCGTATCACGCCGAGGGTCAGGTTCGGGCCAGGTAACACCGGTATCACGTCGGTCCTCTGTGTCAGATCAGTCCCGTCGCTCCTCCTTGTCGGACTACCCTCAGCCGTCAATGTCTCGCCGTTCGTCAGGTGCTGACTTCCATCCTCAGTTTGCCTCCCTATCCCGCCGATCTTCAGGAGCTGAAGCATTTCCTCAGGGCTCTCTCTCCCGTCGTTCTTCTGCCACAGAACATCCTCTTGGTATATCCCTGTCACGTCGGTCCTCAGGAGCAGAATCCATTTCTCTCTCACGAAGATCTTCAGCTGCAGAGCTCCACCCTCAGGCCATATCCCTGTCACGGCGTTCGTCAGGAGCCGAACCATTTCCTCGTGCCTCCCCACCCCCTCGCTGCTCCTCCACTGAGCCATACCCACAGGCTACCTCAATGTCCCGTCGATCTTCTGGGGTGGAACCATACCCAAGGCTGTTCCCTCGGCGTTCTTCCTACTCCGACCCTCTGCCCCGCCGTGCCTCCTCCTCCGACCACTTCCCCCCACCCGCTGCTTTCTCCCGTCGCGCCTCCCCCACTGAGTACCCAAGACTTGTCCCTCCCCGGCGCTGTGGTTCTCTGATTGACATGTCCAACCGCAAACGGGACTCCCAGCGTTTATCCCACTCAAACCCCAGGACGCAGCAGAGAACACCTGAAAACCCTGATCAACCGAGGGAAGTACTGACCCCTTTTGACAGGTTGTGGCGTCCCACCATGTACGCTCTTGACATGTTCTCACTCATCCCAACACTCATTAACTGCTTCGTTTATGATGATTCTGGCTAAAGGAAGTGACTCCAGTAAAACGAGATAAGACTTATTTTTGTGTGTGTGTTGTTTGATGTTCAGTATTACAGCCCCAAACCTCAGAGCTGCGGTTCTTTTCATGCCGGTAAAAAACTTCCTTTGTGTCAGATCATTAAAGTTGCATGCAAAAAGACCTGAAACACAAACAATAAAACAAACTATGCAGGTAATGATGGAACATGAAAGCAATGTTTTTGAGAGAATTTGATGCTTCAGAGCTAGAAATATGGGAGAGAAAACTGAACTGCATTTTTAGTAAAGTAGAATATGGGTTGTGGAAAATTATGTATGAACTGCTTTCTCTTGTGATGGTATACGAGTATGACGATCTCGATATTGTGAAAATGAAATGCAGAGTCACTGAAAAATGGGCAAAACTTCACTGAGTCGAACCATTTGAATGAAACGGCTCAAAATAGTTAATCACGAGACCAGTAAGGAAGCACTGCAATTTTTGTGTGTGTGTGAGCGATGACATTGCCGAAAGAACAAGAATGATGACTTGCGAGGAAAAAATGCAAGAAAGGAAAAGAAATAAATAGACCTCATAACAGTGAGAACAGGGCAGTGTCGAAAGGGGACCTGCTACAACAAGGGGCATACAGTGGGTCCTCTCCAAGCCAGTTCTGATCGCATTTTTTGGAAGCTGATTTGACGGCAACTTAATGATTGTGATCTTCCTCCATTTCTGGTGTATTTAGGCTAGTCGTTCCTATCCCTTCTGTGTTTATATGTAAGTGTTGGTGGATTCCTAGTTATATTTCTTAGTTACCAGTGGCTGATAGTAATTCCTCTCTGTGCAGATTTGAATTCTTGTAGTCCTATCCATTGTCGTGAAATTCATCTGTCATATGATATCTTTTGTGAGGATATGAACGCATTGAATATTTTGCAATTGTATTATATCTGTCTGTGATGGAATTAAGAGGGTATTTTTTCGTAATGGTGATTCCAAGATGAATTTCAAGACAGTTAATGAAGCAATATTATTTTATACTTGCCAGAGCAATTTTTATATGCGAATTATTGGACGTGCAAGTGCCACACGATGAAGAAAGTGCTCAGGGGAAAATAAAAAGGAAAAAAAAATGAATTCAAGATATTCGTGAATGATAAGGAAAATATTTTTTTTTGTGAATCATGAGTAATTGTTATGGTTATACAAGAATTTAAAAAATGGTTCCAAGATATTCGTGAATGGTAATGAAAATTAAGCAGTTTTTGTTAATTATAGTGATAAATGAGGAAAATTATTATAATTGTTTACAAGAAGAAGGTAAAGATTGATGATCATTTTAATGATCACTCAGATATACTAATGATAAGACAAGAATATAGTAAAGAAAATTCGAACGTGACAGAAAACAGAATACTGTTAAAGGTAAACAAACAATATTATTGGCTTACAGCATAGTACATTTTCCCTATCCAGATTCCGTAACACGTGTTCCTGGACATTTACTTTGCATATACACAATAATGTCCTCGTGTATAATTTAATCCATGTCAAGAATTAAAAGGTAAATCGTACACAAGAAAAAGTAATGTGTAATATGTACAGAAGAAACCACCGAGGAGGATGAGCTACGGTCAGATATGCCAGTGAGAATACGACACAATAGCAACCCCACTTCCCTAATCGACACCTCATTAGCAGATTAATTATGCATGGTAAAATCACACAACCACGTATGAGTAATTAACAGACCTACGTTATTAGTGGTCGATATATAAACGTAATTAATGTTTATTAATTATGTGATTATTAATTACGATATATTATTAATTATGATACGTGTATTAATTACGATATTTTTAAGTGATGTATACTAAAATCCCACATTTTTTTGGAGCTACAAAAACCCAGAACATAAAAATAGGTAGAAAGTAATTTATTTTTAACTGATTAAAATCTTACCTGACAGGTACATAAACAAATTATTTTTATTTTTGCGCTACGCAACTAAATCTTTCCCCCAAAATAAAAGAGACAGAAGTAAATATAAAGGGGCATTATAACCGAATTCGAAATATAAGCATCATTATTTTTATAGAGACTATATTTTTAAAATTCTTCCAAACGCTGAATAAACGTACAGAATATATTTTATTTATTTGTTTTAGGAGCTATATCAGAATTCTGGATTAAATGTACAACTTTGTTATTACTTTTATGTGTATATTTTATCTTTATTTTAGAAGCCATGTCGGAATTAAGGATTGAATTTATAGCCTTATTTTTCTGTTTGTATATTTTATGTTTTTGTTGATTTACTTTTGTGTATTTTTAGTTCGTTTTTGTACATTTTGTTTGTGTAATTTATTCATTTATTTTTGTTTTTTCTTTCATTTTAGGGATAGTGTACCTAAATCCCGCCCGGTGCGAGGATACTCAAGTTCAGTCCGTGATAATAAAGGATAAGGAACACTAGCCTTCCCTGGTGGACTGGCTATTTCAGGTATTTATTCATTTATGTATATATTTATTTAGTTATTGTAGCAGGGAGGTTCATTATTTACATATTATTAACATATTTCCATTTATTTTAGTACAGAAACTCTTAATCTAACCAGACAATATTAGTAAGCCTCGCCTGGATTATTTAATACATATAAATCTAACCTTACCTGATCAGACTAAAACTAACCCACTGTAAACTAACATAACGTTGATCTAATTGGAACTAACCGAACCTCACTAATTATACTATCTAACTGTAGCCAAACGCCCCAATCCCGTAAAGGGGTGGCCACAAACAAATCGCCTTCATGTCTCCCTGTCCCCTGCCATTTTGCTGCCTTCCCTTCAGCTTACGCCCCCCTCTCACATATACCTCTCCACTCCATCCCACCATCTTATCCTCGGTCTCTCCCTTCCTCTCCCGACCTCCTGCCTACCCACATACACTCTCCTCGTCAGTCTCTTGCAGTATATTAATACAAATCATTCTGCTAATCCTTAATCTAACATAATCCAGCTTAGTATCCTTGTCTAACCCCACCAAGTGATCAGATAAATTAATACAGTAGAAGTTAGCTTAAAACACTTATCAAACAAATTTCTAACAAGGCTAAATATTTTGTGAGCTAATGTAAGCAGACCAGATATCGGTAACACATAACACATCATAGTATTACCTTAGTGTGTAAAATTTTTGGATTAGTGACATAAATAAAAAATAAATAAGTTAGCCCTTGATTCCGTGTTTCTTTTTTTTTTCTTTTTTTCTTTTTTCCCATGCTGTCACCAGATTAATTTATTCAGCTTTGGAGACACATCAGGGCCCCCTAGCACCTCTTCCTTAGCGATTTATTTTTGGATATTGCTGGTTAATATCCTTTTGTACATTAATTGTGCATATTATGGCGATATTTAAGGATTTCTGTAACATAGAAGAGGTCAGTAAGGCATATGAAGCGAAATAAATCGCCTAAGAAGAGGTATTAGGGAGCTCCCTGAACCGACGACAATACAGACCCAGGGGAGAGAGAGAGAGAGAGAGAGTCCCAGTCCGTATTCTCGTCGCTTAAGGAGGCTCCCTAGCACCTCTTCCGTAGCGATTTACTCTGGATACGGTTCGGTTTAATTCTGCGCGTTATTTTTGAAGAGTATGATGACATTGGAAAGATTTAAATAGCACGGAGGAGGATCGCAAGGTATAATGAAATAAAATAAATCGCTTAGGAAGAGTTATTAGGGAGTATGGACACAAGTGACAGTAAGAAATTTATTTATTTATTAAGCTGTAATATCCACTACAGCAATAATACACGGAAACTTACAGAGACACGTATTTTTTAACCAAGTCCCTTTCTTGTCTGGCGCAGCTTCTCATGAGGGGTAGCCTTGAAAAAATAAGGGGAGGGGTGCCACAAACACTTCTGTCCCTACTCATTAACGATCCCTACGTAGGTGACTAATATCCATTCTTTTATCCAATTCATTGCCTCTCCTTCCCGTGCCAAGCCACGCTCCTTCATATGCCTCCTCTTTTAACACACTACCCTCCCTCAGAATTCACACCCTGTCCCTAGTCTCATTCTCAGTTCCTAACGTTTATCTCTTCTATTCCCAATCTCTTCCTAAGCTCATTCTCAGTCAGTCTTCAATTTCCACCCTGTTCCTAACTTCATTCTCAGTCTACCTCTCATATTTTCACCCTGTTCCTAAGCTCATTATCAATTCCTAGCCTCATTCTCAACCTACCGCTTCTATTCTTACCATGTTCTTAACCTCATTATCAATTCTTAACCCTATTCTCATATTATCTCTTCTTCCAAGCTGTTAATGTATATCAAAGCAAGTTCCTCTCTTCCATTGACGCCTCTCTCTCTCTCTCTCTCTCTCTCTCTCTCTCTCTCTCTCTCTCTCTCTCTCTCTCTCTCTCTCCTTCCAACCAAATATATCCAAACATATCAAGTAATGCGTATCAGAGTTTGTCTGCTGTATATGTATGTATGTGTGTGTGTACCAATTTGATGCACACATGTAGACATAATATTCTGTGTACTGTATTTGTGTATGTTTGTGTGTGTGTACCAATTTGACACACACACGTAGACATAATACCAACAGTTCTGTATATATGTGTGTGTGTGTACCAACTTGACACACACATGTAGACAAAACACTAACACGTGTATGTTTTAGAATTACGTGTCTGTGTGATAATATGTGCCAATTATGTATGGTAATTTTAGGCTGGTAAAGGGATAATTACTGATGATAAATGCAGGGTTTTGTTATATATATATATTTTTTATATATATAGGCAGAGTAACACCATACTTATCTCCATCACTGCCATAATAATAATAATGATAAAAATAATAATATGTAATGACTGAAAAATAACCTATTATACATTGTAATGGTAATTAATAATAGTAATAATTATAAGACAGATAATATGTAATGACTGATGAAGAGCCTAATATACATTGTAATAATAATAATGATAATAATAGTAATAATAATGCGGCTTTACCACAATCAAGGACTTTCAGCAACATTGATTCATTACCATTCATATATGCATAAAGCGTGAATAAATGATTGCATGATTAGGTTATTTATTTCTCTGAGCGGAGGAATTGAAATATCTCCATGAATGATGCAGAGTGGCGGAGAATTATGGAAAATGTAAAAAATATCTTGTCATATTTCTTGTAGGTACCATTTTGAACAAACGTAGGGGGCATCTGTCGAATATTTTGATGTTCCTTGTCTTTCTATTGTGATTTCGGTGTTATTTAATGACTTAATCCCTTCTGCCTTTAATGTGGATAGTATATAATTTATTTTTATGAATGTTGTACCTTAAGAATCTCTATTAATATAAATGGTTTAACCTGGGCTGTGGCTAGTAGCTGATGACGTCACAACATGGCCGACCTTTGTTTGTGTGACGTCATCAAAGAAAATGGATTCCCGAATGTTCCCAACACATTTTCCTTAAGATCACATATTTTTTCCCTCCGATTTTCCAACCATTTATTTTTTTTTTCCCTAATGTGTTATACCTATTTTTTTTTTTTTTTTTCGTTCTTTCCCTCCCTTTTATCATTGCGTTTTTTGACGATTTATTCACATCATTATTTGTTCGGTTTCTCGTTACTTTCGGTTTTTCTATCACCATTTCCTTTATGTGTACATTTGCTGGGAATTTTAGAAAAGCACAGGTGTAAGGGTGTACCATTCCCCGTGATAGCATACATGTGCAACTTTCAGGTGTACATGCGCAACTTCCAGTGTACGTGGGTAGATTTCATTGTGTACGTGTGTAACTTTTCATAGCGTTCATGTGCAACTTTTATGTACATGTGCAAGTTTTCAGGGTACATGTGCAACTTTTATGTACATGTGCAAGTTTCCAGTGTACATGTGCAAGTTTCCATTGTACATTTGCACCTTTTGTGTACATGTTCAAGTTCGTGTACATGTGCATTTTTTGTGTACATGTGCAAATTCCCAGTGTACATGTTCATCTTTTGTGTACATGTGCAAGTTTCCAGTGTACATGTACAGATTTCCAGTGTACATGTGTATTTCTCCTCCATTTGATGTGTACTTACTTCTATGGCTGTGTAGAGAGGCTAGGCTAACGTAGGACAGTGCTCTGGCTGTGGATCAGTGATGTGTCCATCATTGTACACTCACCAGCCATGGTTTGTGCCCAGCCTCTAACCCTGCCCCCTGGCTGAATAGAGCTTGTTGCCAGGGTTGCACGCCGAACTAAAGCATGTTAGGAAGTCAGAGTTTTTCTAGACTGCAAGTAACAGTGCCATTGCAAACTGTTTCATTGTCATTGCAGTTTTGAAGTAACCATGTTATTGCAAACAGTTCCACTGTCATCAAAAACTTCCTTGAGTAGCAGTGTCATTGTAAACTCGAAGAACAGTGTTACTGCGAACTGTTCCTGAAGTAACAGCATTGACGAGAATTATTCATCAAGTAACAGTGGCACTCAAACCTGCTTCCCATGCAGGTAACAAGGCTTTGACCTACCACCTGAATTCCTCTAGGACAACATATGTGAATTTCAGGAATGTCAGGTGTGTGTGTGTGTGTGTGTGTGTGTGTGTGTGTGTGTGTGTGTGTGTGTGTGAAGACGAGTGAGCGAGGGATATGGATGGATGTGGCTACATGGTGGATGGGTGAGCGTGGGTGATGTGCAAGCCCTCCCGCCTCACGTGACAGTAATGGCGTTCCCAGCTGACCACGTTGGAATTTACGATACTGGAGCATGCACAGAAATTCTCACCTCGGGACATTTACTTCACCCGGCCTTGAGGGATTAACACTGAAAAATAGATCTTAATTCAGTGTTAATCCATGCGTATGACCTTCCTCTGGCCAGGGGTAGGGGTCAGAGTGATTGCAGACTTTGGCTCGTGCGTATACATTCAGTGTTCATCCTAGCTGCATGAGGACATTAATACGGGAATAAATAGGTAAATAGAATACAAATTATCTTGATAGGATGATTAATGAGTGTACATATGCTGTGTCCTATCTTTTACTCGGCTCTATAAATTTTATCATGTATTTAAAGATTATTAGCGGTTTCTTGGAACGTAAATATATAGATTAATAAACTATACATATCCTGATAGATTGATAAATGGCTGTACATATACTGTCTTCTGTCTTTCACTCGATATATGAATTCTACACAATTATAAAGTCAGTATAAATTCAACCTTTCAGTACGATGACATTATTTCCTTCTCTTGCCGAACGATTTTATTCAGCGTAAGGGAACTCGTTGTGAAGGGGTTAAGCTCTGTCTAATCCCTCTAATTTAAAGTCTTTATCTGAATAAAGTTATCGGGGATTGAAATACTGAAATATAAATAGGTCTTCGTGCAGAAAGGGTTAGGTATACCTGTTATAATAAAAACTTGAATTATTGTACAAAATGACAAAAAAAAACTTACTTCACATATCAATTATATATATATATATATATATATATATATATATATATATATATATATATATATATATATATATATATATATATATATATTCACTCATTTGCCATTATTATTCTCCCTCGTTGTTTGTATTATTTTTTTTCTCCATTGTGGACTATTTAATTTCTCTCTCTCTCTCTCTCTCTCTCTCTCTCTCTCTCTCTCATTTTTATTACACTGTAAATTTTGTCCTATTAAATTATAGTTATAAAAAATAACTGAACAGTCCATATATACACCATTGAATGTGATTTGTACATTTGAACACTTCTCTTACACATGAACATTTGAACACCTGACTGCTAAAATAGTTGAACACAGACACGAGCACTTAAATATCTGTACATATGAACACTTGACCAAAATATTTGAACACTTAAGAGGTTGGATACTTAAATATCTGAACATTGAATACTTAATCGCTTGAACACAGTACATTTTGAACAACTAATCACATGAACACAGTCTGCTGAACACTTACCCATGTGAACATTAACTTGAACACAAAAGCCTATTAATCCTCCACTTTAATACTTAATGACATGAATACTGAACGTTTTGAACACAGAAATTCCCTAACTGAACACCTGAACACTTAAAAATATCCACATAGACACTTAAATCTTAACCCAAGCACATAAGACTTCCTGAACACAGTACTTATTTTGAACACTTGTTTTGAACACTAAAAATATCAACACTTCTTGAACACTTTAAATACCTGAACACTTAATATTCTCTAATTAATAGCTTGAACACTTAAATCTTCCCTTCACATTACCAACGGGAACACCAATATCTGAACACTTGAACATTGAACGTTTCTCCTGAACACCTACATCCTCATTAACTCCACTTGAACACTTCGAGCACGGAACCCTCTGAATACATGCTTGAACACTGAACATTTGATTGAACACTGGACGCACTCGAACACGAACATTTGAACACCTGAACAATTTGAACACTTAACACTTTGAACACCTACCCTAACACTTCACATACTCGAGCTTATACTTGAACATTGAACACCTACTTGAATACTGATCACTCGCTTGAACACTGAACACTTGCTTGAACACTGAACATTCACTTCAACGGTTGAACACAACATTTTGAACACTTGAGCACTTGAACACAACATTTTGAACACTTACTTGAACACTTGAACACAGAACATTTTGAACACTTACTTGAACGCTTGAATACAGAACATTTTGAACACTTGAACGCTGAACAAACACCTGAGCAATGAACATTTTGAACACTTAAAGGCTTGAACACAACATTTTGAACACAAACGCTTGAGCACTGAACACTTTGAACACATACTTGAACGCTTGAACACTGAACACTTTGAACACTTACTTAAACACTTAGAACACTTACTTAAACGCTTGAGCATAGAACATTTTGAACACTTGAACACTCATACCTTAACGACATCCTCGCCTCGTTCTTCCATACCAGAGTAATGATGATGATGAACAATAATAATAATAATAATAATGCTATATATATATTTCTCTACTACTGTGTGTGAGTGTGTGTGCGTGTGAACTTATTAAAAAGTGTGTGATGAACTGATTGTTTTATTTACCAGCACTAATTTGTGATGATGATGATGGCAGTGATGATGATGGCAGTGATAATGATAGTGATTTTGATGATGAAAATGATGATGGCAGTGATGATGATGATGATGATGATGATGGCAAAGATGATTCTGGTGATAATAATTCTTAACAAAGATAATGTTAATAATAACGATGATAACAATGATAATAATGATGATGATGATGGTGACCACTGCATTGGCTGAAAAGGGGGCTTCGTTATACTGAAGAGGTCAATGATATCTTTGTTACCTCTTCAGTACGACAAGCCTTCCCAAAATTTAAATAAATCCTTCATATATAAGATGTTAATGTTTACGATTTTACATGCCACACAATTGGATGTTTAATTATTTATTTATTTATGCTTATTTATGGAGAAACTATCCAAGAGTAAAAACAAACAAACTTCCCCTGTAAAGAAGGTACAAAAAAAAAAATGCCTCAGAATAGGATGTTTATTTATTTTTTTATATTTATTGGCAGAAAGTACCCAAGACTTCTAAAAATATAAAAACTAAAAATAACTTCCCCTGTAGAGAAGATAAAAAAAAAATAACCATGGATGCCACACAATTTTTTTTTATGCAGATAGTACCCAAGACCAAAAAAAAAGTAAAAAAAAAAATACACGCCACGCAATAGGATGTTTAGGTTTTATTTAATTTATGTATTTATTGCAGAAAGTACCCAAGGCTCAAAAAAGAAATGCCCTACTGTATAAAGAAGATAAATAAAATGACCATCATATTTTTAAACTTTCTCATTGCAACCATCTTTCAGGACTCTTGACCCAGTTGCTGCAGCCAAGTGTTGGGTGGGAAAAAAGGAGAAAACGGGGAAAAAATCGTGCCCCACCATGTCTGCGCAGGTAAAGGTGAGTCTCCGTGTGTCTGCGCAGGTAAAGGTGAGTCTCCGTGTGTCTGCGCAGTACCAGATCAGTTTTGCCAGTCTGCGTAGTTCCCGGTACTTTAATGACTTCTATCTACTATCTATTGCCAGACTCTTTTTAATCCTGCAAGGGGTGGCCACAAACAAATCGCCTCCATGTCGCCCTCTACCCAGCCATTCGCTCTCCCCTCCCCCAACATACATTCTCCTCTTTCATATACCTGTCCACTCCTTCATTCCATCTTATCCTTGGTCTTCCCCTCCTTCCATCTCATCCTCGGTCTCCGCCTCCCTCCATTTCATCAGCAATCTCCCTATCCCTCCATCTCATCTTCGGTCTCCCCAACTTAAACCCCTCTCTCATATACCTCCACTCCATTCCTTCATCTAATCTTCGGTCTTCCTCTCTCTCCCCTTCCCTCCATCTCATCCTCGGTCTCCCCATTCCCACCCCCTCCACCTCACTCACATACACTCCTAGTTAGTCTTTCACTCCATCCTCTCCACATGGCCAAACTTCGTAGTAACAAGAATCATGCTACAAAACTTTAAAATATGCACATGATGGAGTGTAAGATTTTACTTATAATTTTATTTACATTTGTTCAGGAGTTATATAGATAGGTAGATAGATAAAGGGATAGGTATATAATAGATAAATGGATAGGTATATTGTCATTATTTATTTATTGTTTCTTGGGTTGCTTCCTGTAATTAACACAAGGTTCCTTTAATATCACTAGATGCATTTTTATTGATCTTAAAATTCTTATAATACAGGATGGTCCTTGCCCCCCTCATCCCCCTACCCCAACCCCTGCCTACCCTCCCCCTCCCCCCGCGTGACAAGGGCAGTGGATCTTGTTAAGTGGAAGGGAGTTGAGGGATCGAGTCTCGCTTCGGTATTTTCGGATACGCGGTTCGACCTCTTTTATTGAGGCTTCGGGTTCGATTAAGAATCCTGTTATGGATGGGGGGATGTTTGGCTGATTTTTTTTCGTGTGTTTTTCGTTTTTCTCTGTTTTTTCGGGGGATTGGGTGTGTTTTGATATTCTCTCTCTCTCTCTCTCTCTCTCTCTCTCTCTCTCTCTCTCACAACCCATGCATCCATCGTACTTTCTCTCCCTCCTTTTCTGTCTTTTTATTTGTTCATTTTATTCATTTTTCTTACACTTTTTTTTTTTTATCTTTACCCTTTTTTTACGATACGTGGTTCCTTGTCAGTTGTGATTTTTTTTTTAATTTTTTTACTCTATTTTTTCCAGACTGACTTTGTATGTTTTTTCAATTTTGCCTTTTCATGCCCGTGTCTATATTTCTTTTCAAATCTTTTCCTTTTTCAGATCGAATTGATGGATGGAGAGATAGATAGACAGATAGGTAGATAGAGACCAGACAGACTGACAGAAGATAGAGGTAGATGGAGTTGATAGATACCTAGATAGACAAACAGAAAGGCGGGCAGAGTTAAACGGCTGATTGATATGACTGTCAAGTGATTGTGTGTGTGTGTGTGTGTGTGTGTGTGTGTGTTTCATTTCGTTTCCTTTTTCTCAACGGTGTCCAGATATATAATTTTATGTGCTTGGATGCAGTGTGAGGGAGTGTGTGGCCCGTGGCAGTGGCTGTGCTGTTCATACTTCTTTCCTCCTTAATCTGGCCCAGATTTTCGTACTTTTGCAGCTTATTTCACCTAGCTCAGTGACTGAAAAAGACAGTTTATGAATCTCCCATTTCCAGAGCATTTCGTAACTATCATAATCCAGTGTTAAGGGATCTTACAACTCAACATTAAAGACAGAGAGAGGAATTTTAGGCCAAGTTAGCGTGAAAAAGCTTCTTTGCATTTGACTCTTGCTTCACTTTGTTGGATTGGGATGATAATGATGGTGATGAGGAGGAGGAGGGAAAGAGGACTAGGAGAAGAAAAAGATGATGGTGATGTTGATGATGATGATGATGATGATGGTTATATTTGTGAGTTTTTTACGTATTTTGGGAGCCTCTCTCTCTCTCTCTCTCTCTCTCTCTCTCTCTCTCTCTCTCTCTCATTAATGTTGTTTTTCACCTCGTTTCAACCTTTGACCCTTTGTAAATTTGGCCAGCCTTTTGCAGTCACTTTATTATTATTATTATTATTATTATTATTATGTACTGATGGTGATAGTAGTAGTAGTAGCAGCACTGGTAGTAGTAGTAGTAGTTGCGGTAGTAGTAGTAGTATCAGCAGCAGTAGGAGATGCAGTAGTGGTAGTGGAGTTAGTAGTGGCTGTGGTGGTGGTGGTGGTGGTAGTAGTAGTAGTAGTAATAATAGTAGTAGTAATGGCAGCAGTAATACTGGTACTAGTGGTATTGGTGGTGGTAGTATTAGTAGCAGCCTAGTAGTGGTGGTGGTAGGAGTTGTGGTAGTAGTAGTAGTAGCAGCAGCAGCAGCAGTAGTAGTAGTAGTGGAAATAACTGAATAACAAACATAATGCTACTAACGGAATCAACCCGCCATTACCACCAGCCGCCACAAACAGTATATTATTATTTTTTTCGTTGTAACACTTATATAACGAATCCCGAGAGAGAGAGAGAGAGATTAAATGGGGTTGATAAATGGAAGGAAGAAGACAATAAAATACGGAGAGAGAGAGAGAGATTAAATGGGGTTGATAAATGGAAGGAGGATGACAAGAAAATATGGAGAGAGAGAGAGAGGTTAATGGTTTGATAAATGGAACAAAGAAGATTAGATAATATTGTGAGAGAGAGAGGTTAATGGTTTGATAAATGGAACAGAGAAGACTAGAAAATATTGTGTGAGAGAGAGAGAGGGAGAGGTTAATGGTTTGATAAATGGAACAGAGAAGACTAGAAAATATTGTGTGAGAGAGAGAGAGGGAGAGGTTAATGGTTTGATAAATGGAACAAAGAAGACTAGAAAATATTGAGAGAGAGGGAGAGAGAGAGAGAGAGAGGTTAATGGTTTGATAAATGGAACAAAGAAGACTAGAAAATATTGTGAGAGAGGGAGAGAGAGTTTTAAAGAGGATAACCTGTATTCTGTTGCCTCCTCAAATGATCGATTGATATGAAGGGATGGCTGTTTTTATTCTTTTATTATTATTGTTGTTTTTATTATTACTGTTATTTTTATTATTAGTAGTAGTAGTAGTAGCAGCTGCAGAAGCATTAGCTCAGTAACAGTGGTAGCAGTAGAAGTAACATTTAATGGTAGTAGTAGTAGTTGCATAAGTAACGTTAGTAGTAGTAGCAGCAGTTGTTGTTGTTATTGTTGTTGTGTTATCATCATCATGAACATCAACTAAAATTTCTGTCTGTCTGTCTATAGCCAGACGCCATAATCCTGTAAAGGGTGGCCGTTTGTCTTGAGTTAGTTGTTTTACGGTCATGGGCACTAACTCTTCGCCAACCCACTTGCTGACACGTAGGGAACACGTGTGGCTTGGTTATATGGTTACCATCCAGCGTTGTAATTGGTTTCCTGGCTTACAGAAAACCAATAAGCTTGTCACTCAATGTAAAACCACCTGAAAAAGAATGAAAAAATAAAAAGTGACAGGAAAAATGGGAGAAATAGGAAGAGAGGAGTGCAGACAGAAAATGAATATTAAAGGCGATAGAAGAAATAGCAGCACTACATCAAGTGAGTGGATGATGGGGGCCACCACCTACTAAAATTTCAGTACCAATAAAAAAAGGCAAAAACCAATATCCCCCTCCGTCATCTCCGTCCATTACGTGTCCAATCAATCACTCTAACCCAATCAGTTCCCTCCCCTCAACCTCTCTATTTACATCCATTTTCTTTAACAAGGGGTGACAGGAGTAAAAGTTATTAGATTCTTAGGTGTTCGGAGGAATAACTTAAGAATATTACTGGAATAGTGTAATAATAATAATAATAATAATAACTAATTATTAGGTGTTCAGAGGGATAAGTCAAGAACATTAGTGAAAAGGTTGTAACAATAATAATAATAATAATAATAATAATAATAAGTCCTCTCGGATATTGGTGAAATCTGTCCATCTATCTAGCAAGACACCGTAATCCCGTAATGAGTGGCTGTTTGTCTTAAGTTAGTTGTTTTACGGGGAGGGACACAAACCCTCCTCCAACCCACTTGTTGACACGTAGGGAACACGTTTGAGTTGGTTATATGGTTACTACCCAGCGTTGTATATGGTTTCCTGGCTTACGAGAAACCATTTGGCTTGTCACTCAATGTAAAGCCACCTGAAAAGGAAAGAGGAGTAATGAAAAGTGACAGGAAAGATGTGAGAGATAGAGAGAGGAGGGCAGTCAGAAAAAAAAAAAAAAAAACGATGAAGGTGAAGGAAGAAGTAGGCAGCACTACATCAAGTGAGTGGGTGATGGTCGCCACCACCTACCACTGTTGGTGAGATGATATTCTAACTCTAAAATATTGCAAAAAACAGATTCACCCCCGAAAATATAAATAAAGTATGAGAAATATCTATAACATCTCAAAAATAATTTTAAAAACCCGAGAATATCACCGAAATATATAATGCTTCAAATTTTCCCGCCAAAACAGTGACTCGGTCCGACGGGTCTAAAAAATGATTAGGTTTGTTGATGGTGAGGAGAAAAAAGGCGGGAGACGTGGTATGAGGTTAGGATATTTCTCTCTCTCTCTCTCAGGCGAAAAAGACGGAATTAATCTGCTCTCTCTCTCTCTCTCTCTCTCTCTCAAGACGGAATTAATCTGCTCTATCTAAAGCGAAAAAAAACGAAATTAATCTGCCCTCTCTCTCTCTCTCTCTCTCTCTCTCTCTCTCTCTCTCCGATGTAATTCAATTTTGGAATATCGTAGGAGGGGAGAAAAAGGATTGTGATATTTGTACGTTTTCATTTTTTTTTTTTTTTTTTTGGGGGGGGGTCGCCGTGGTGTTTTGGCACTGTTTTCCTACCGAGATTTGATTCTCTCTCTCTCTCTCTCTCTCTCTCTCTCTCTCTCTCTCTCACACACACACACACACACACACACACACACACACACACACACACACACACACACACACACACACACACACGGGAAACGAAGAGCATGCAAATTAACTATTGACCAAGATTTTATTCAATTACCCTTTAGTCTTGAGAGTAGGCCATCACATCACTATCTGTCTTATCTATTTGCAGGCAGGCGCCATAATCCCGTGAGGGGTGACCTGTGTCTTTAAG